>NC_142942.1:37658672-37716172 GCF_046866305.1 Octopus bimaculoides
ATAGGTCTTACAGCTGTTTTTGTGTGTATGTGTGTGTATGTATGTATGTATGTATGTATCTGTATATATGTATGCATGTATATCTGCATATGTGCATACATGTATGTATGCATGTATATATGTACATGTGCATATATGTATGTATGTGTGTATGCATGTGTGCATGTATGTATGTGTATGTATGTGTGCATGTGTGTATGTATGTATGTGTGTGTATGTATGCATGTACATATGCATGTTTATATATGTGCATGTATGTATGTGTCAGTACGTATGTGTGCTTGTATGTACGTATGCGTGTGTGTATGTGTGTGTCTGTATGTATGCATGCATGTACGCATGTGTGCGTGTATGTATGTGTGTGTATGTATGCATGTATATATGCATGTGTACATGTATGTATGTATGTATTTGTGTGTATGTATGCATGTATATAGGCATGTGTGTATGTATGCCTGTATGTATGTATGTATGAATGTATGTATGTATATGAAGGTATGTATGCATAAATGTATGTATGTATGGACCCATGCAAAAACATGAGTAAATGGATGTAGAATGACAAAAACATGTTTGAGTGTATTTGCATTTGTGTGTATATATATATGTGTGTGTGTTTGTGGTAACTATGATTCAGTATGTATTTATGCTGATATAGCTAGAAGGTGATGCCAAAGAATTTATGATAATGGTACTATTTAATGATTAATTAAATTGATTTTGTTGACTAAGTAAAATCTATATTGAAAATATTACAAGTAGAAGACAGATTGAAATAAAAGAGTGCATTATTTTTTCAGCAACTGTGAATATTGGTACATCACTCAATTTCTTATACTTTTCACTTGTTGACACAAATACAAAAATTTATTAGTAATTTAATATAGGAAACGATTGAACAATCTAAAAATAGCTTGGCAATAATACTTTTGATAAAATAACAATGGCATAGTGATATGTTGTCAATAGAGAACTAAAATATATATTTTCAATACTACCATTGTTCTTCTAATACAATGTATGTTGACAACTGCACAACCTTCAGTGCACTGTTGTACTCTTCTCAATAAATTACAGAGCTGTTATCAACAAATGACTGCATTCATCCACCATCTTACTGTCAAATACTGTCAAATACTGTCAAATACATCATTGCTGGAATAACTTGGAAATTTAGTCTGAAGGTACATGGCTCGATGGTTAGAGCATCAGGTTCACAAGCATGATGTAGTGAGTTCAATTCCAGGACTGGTCTGTGTGTTGTGTTCTTGATTGGAAGAACTGGAATCCTTGATATCATAACTGACAGAAAGCCAGAGACTATTAATATTAGAACTATTAACCCTTTTACTGCAGAAATCAGATATATCCACCCACTCAAAAATTCAATTTCTTTTAATAGTGAAAACCAGTTTTATGTACAAGTCTACCTTTTGCTAAGGAATATCATATTTAAAACCATCTTTTGTTGAGATATGTCAATGATAGTAAGGCTACATGACTTGCAGAAAATACCAATTTTATTTTTTGGTAGATGTTTAGCATCATTACTGGAATAATTTTGAAATTTTATTTTGCAGTTAAAGTGTTACTATGATGAGAATCATAGCCATGTTTTGAAAGAAATTCTTTGGAGTTTGATTTGGAAAACAAGGTGTTTTGTTCAGTATCCTTAAAAAAACCTTATTCAGAGACCTTTTGAGTGGGATGGGCTACTCAGCCTGAAGAAACTCTAACTGGACCCCCACCTGCAAAGTCATGTATTCTTTATCTTGATATGAAGTCACCATGTCATGCACAAATGGTTGTAAAGCATGTGTCTGATGTACCCTTATCAGACAGGTAGTCATGATGGGTATACTGGACTTTGTATATCTGTATCACAGAATCACTTTGATAGCATGAGCTGCTCTCTCATTCAATAATAATAATAATCCTTTCTACTAAATGCACAAGACCTGAATTTAGGAGGAGGGGACTATTCGATTACATTGACCCCAGTGTTTCACTGGTGCTTAATTTATCAAACTTGAAAGGATGAAAGGCAAAGTTGACTTCTGCGGAATTTGAACTCAGAATGGAGTTACAGGTGAAATACTGCTAACCACCTCATCCAGTGCACCAATGATTCTGCCAGCTTGTCACCTAGCTCAATAATAATAATAATAATAATAATAATAATAATAATAATAATAATAATAGTAATAATGATACTGATAATAATGATGATAATAATAATAATAATAATAATAATAATGATGATGATAATAATAATAATAATAATAATAATAATAATAATAATAATAATAATAATAATAATAATAAAGGCAAATAGACCAGATATAGTTGTCAAAGCTCATGAAGAAAAAAATGCTTTCTAATTGATGTATCAATATCAGCAGATGACAACGTTTCTCTAAAAGAAATGGAAAAACTTTCAAAATACAAAGACCTGGAAACAGAGATAACTCGAATGTGGAATCTAAAAACAGAAACAATTCCTATCATAGTAGGTGCCTTAGGTATAATAAAAAAATATTCAGACAAATACATAACAAAAACACCAGGACTTACAAATATATATAACATACAGAAAATTGCACTACTGGGTACTGCACACATTCTATGCCAAACACTTTCAATACAGTAAACATAAGAGCACCACAGCAAACCACAGCACATACCCAAGGCGCACAGAGCTGCGCTCAGTAGTGAAGTGAAAGAACGTTATAAAAATAAAACTACTGAACAATAATAATAATAATAATAATGATGATGAGGAGGATGATGTTGATGGTTTCAAAGTTTTTGTACAAGGCCAGCGTTAGGAAGGGCATCCAGCTGTAGAAACTCTGCCAGATCAGATTGGAGCCTGGTGCAGCCTTCTGGCTTGCCAGTCCTCAGTCAAATCGTCCAACCCATGCTAGCATGGAAAGCGGATGTTAAACGATGATGATATAAGTGCATGTATGTATGTATGTAGGTTTGGCTATGTATATGTATATGTAGATCTATATACGTGTGTATGTATATGCAAATATTTGTGTGTATTTGTATGTATGTATATGTGTGTACACGTACATGTGTTTGTATATGTGCAGATTTATGTGTGTTTGTGTGTGTGTGTGTATATGTGTGTGTATGTGCTTGTGCAAATGTACAGATGTATATGTGTCTGTATCTATATGTATACATTCTTTTATTCTTTTATTTGTTTCAGTCACTTGACTGTGGTCATGCTGGAGCACCACCTTTAGTCAAATAAATTGACCCCAGGACTTATTCTTTGTAAGTCTAGTATTTATTCTATCGGTCGCTTTTACCAAACTGCTAAGTTACTCCTGTCCTTCTGGCAAGGCCTCTCAGCTGCTCTCATGATGTCCCTAACCCTATACTTCAATCAAGGCGCCCTCCTCCGCAGCCCCACAATATCTCACTGAGGTCCATTTTGCCTTATCTTAAGGTCCATAAAATAAGTGGTATTCAAGTATTGAGGTTGAGTTAAACAATTTTCTACTTCCTCAAAGTTTGAATTCTTGCTCCTGTGTAGAAACTATTATTATTAACTTGAAGTGCTTGAGAAATGAACTTCCTGTGAGCTGAGTCAGTGACCTTGTTTTCACTTCCAATTGGTGTCATTTCCTTTCTCTTTATATCGCTATTGCTCTCACAAAATGCATAAAAGTCACTAATTGTTTAAAATTTGAAGTTTCATGTCAATAGAGGAAAATAGAAAAAAGCAAGTTTCTGAGGATGATGATGATGATGATGATGACGATGACAACAACAACGATGACGATGACGATGAAGAGGAGGCGGAGGCAGAGGGGGTGGAAGATAGTGATGATGATAAAACAGCACCAGTATAACAATTTCTTTCAGCTTATAGTTTCTAAACTGTGGTAGCATTGAGATATAATTAAACTCTCATAGAAATACATTTGAACAATTATTATTAATGAAACCTTTTCACTTGAATGCATAGTGGTTAAAGGAGAGAGAGAAGGGAGAGACAGAGACTGAGATAGACAGACTGATAGATAGATGGATAGCAAGCAGACTGACAAATAATATCCTAAAAGTTTGAAGACAGAAACCAGGAACTGTGAAATAACATTCATGCCTTTCTCAACCTTATTAGCATTACAAATAAAATGAAACAAGATTATAGGCTCAGTAAACCAAGAACTTTAGCTTATTTCTGTAAGCAATGTGTACATAAGAAAATCAACAAAGCAAGATTTGGAAAGCAAAATTTTAAAGAGTGAAATTAAATATCAAATTTGAGTGAAATATTTCACAATTTTTTTTTACTCCTAAATATTATTAAATTCATAAATCACTATCAAATTTTAACTCAGTAATGAAATAAATCATTATTTTTTTTTACTAAATTCATTTTCCCACAAAGTGGTTTCAATTTTCTATAAACATCACAATTTTATTAACAAACAAAAATGGAAAGAAACAGTTCTTCAATTGGATTTTTTGATAAATGATTAAACTGACAGTATGAAATGAATGTAATATAAAAAAAGATAAAACCTAATTAAAACTTCTAGGAACAGACATGGCTGTGTGGTAAGAAATCTGCTCCCTAATCACAAGGTTCTGGGTTCAGCCTTACTGCATGACATCTTGGGCAAATGTCTTCTACTTTAGCCCTAGGCCTTGTGAGTGGATTTGGTAGGTGGAAGCTGAAAGAAACCTGTATGTGTGTGTGTGTGTGTGTATATATATATATATATATATATATATATATATATATATCTGAGATGTGCTGCTTAGGTAGGCAAAGTAGGCAGTGCCTACCTTGAATAAAATAAATCAATATCAACATTTTCCTCTCGTGGGAAAATATGCACCTAATTCAATAAAATTATAAATGTTAGTCTGATTACTATGCATAAAATGCAAAATGTTTTATTTTTTTATAGATTAGGTGAGCATAATTTGTCCCTGCTTTTCAGTCTCAGCATTTAACCTATGCATAGAACTGCTGTAATACACATGCTGCATACATTTCTACAACACCGTTTTCTTTACATGCCGTAAACTCAGTTTTGCACCTGTGTTTTGCTTATTTTTTGTGCGTTCTACTACCTAAAGTTCACCAACTGCCTACCCTGAGTATATATATTTATATATATATATATATCCAAGAAAGTTAGGGATTGTGAATCCAACCCACTAAGGGATAATATCTATCCAATATATTGCCGGAAGAATACCCAATTATTACCAAGTGCAATAAATGGGTGTGAGTAAAAGGATATTTTACCCTTAATTTAAATAGCAATAAGAAAATGGAGAAGGAATAGGTGGTATTCATCAACTTGCAGACATTGTATTGTGTCAATTTACCTGTTTATTTGTTAACTAAGAGGACAATAATAAGAATATACAAACACATGTGACATATCATGTCATATCAGTAATTAAAAAAGGACATCTAGTGACCAAAAATGGGACAATGACTTACAGCTGTTTCAGTCTAGGGTGACATGCCTCATTCTATCTATATAATTCCAGTAGGCTGAAGTAATTGATAGATGAAATGGATGAAATACAGGTACATGGATGATTCTCTAGGCCTCTGAAATCTCTGAAGAGGCCTCTCTTCCCTCCACTAAAAAACATCAACATTGTCATAACAACACTATTTTAACAACAATTCAAAACAATATATAATGTATCTTAACTCTCTCAAAATTCCTTAGATTTTTGTGATAACCATTTCTAGAGGTGTTATCCACTTTGTTTCTTATCTTTATAGTTGTTCTCTGCCAAATGTTTTGTATTCTAAAGTCTGTTAGTATCAAAATAGCATAAGATAGATATTTTTTTTTCTCCCCATAGGCAAGTAGGAAACTTGACACCATTTAACATTTTAATCTTTATATTTTCACAACTTTGTTTTCCAATTCTTGGTTGGGGAGACAGCTGATGCTTCCTATATGCAACATCTTCTATGTATCCCAACAGAATAAAAAGAAAAAATTCCTCCCATGAAAGAACTATTTTTATATTATGAGACTTAGCTGCAAAGCCCAGAAGGAAATTAAAAGTGTGTTATTGTCAGGAATGTAAAACAAGTGAATCCTAAGACACATTTTCAATGATGTAGCATAATAGTAATAATAATAATAATAATAATTATCCTTTCTACTATAGGCACAAGGCCTGAAATTTTTAAGGGAATGGGCTAGTTGATTACATTGACTCATCTGTGTAATTGGTACTTATTTCATCAACTCTGAAAGGATGAAAGGCAAAGTTGATCTTCGTGGAATTTGAACTCAGATTGTAAAGACAGATGAAATACCACTAAGCATTTTGTCCTGTGTGCTAACAATTCTACCAACTTACTGCCTTTATGGTAATAATAACAATAACCCTTTCTATTACAGGCACAAGGTCTGAAATTTGGTGGGAGGGGGTAAGTCGATTACATCAACCCCAGTGTGTAACTGGTGCTTATTTAATCAACCCTGACAAGATGAAAGGCAAAGTTGACCTCAGCGGAATTTGAACTCAGAACGTAGTGACAAACGAAATACTACAAAGCATTTCACCCGGCATGCTAACAATTCTGCCAGCTCGCTACCTTGATGGTAATAATAACAATAATAATAATAATAATAATAATAATAATGGACAACGTTTCTCTAAAAGAAATGGAAAAACTTTCAAAATACAAAGACCTGGAAATAGAGATAACTCGAATGTGGAATCTAAAAACAGAAACAATTCCTATCATAGTAGGTGCCTTAGGTATAATAAAAAAATATTCAGACAAATACATAACAAAAACACCAGGACTTACAAATATATATAACATACAGAAAATTGCACTACTGGGTACTGCACACATTCTACGCAAAACACTTTCAATACAGTAAACATAAGAGCACCACAGCAAACCACAGCACATACCCAAGGCGCACAGAGCTGCGCTCGGTAGTGAAGTGAAAGCACGTTATAAAAATAAAACTACTGAATAATAATAATAATAATAATCTCTGGCTGCCCAGTCCTGGCTAAGAAGGAATATATTCACAGACACGACAGAACTGGGACCTATATACACTGGAAGCTATGCCAACACTATGGAATAACAACAGAAAAAATATGGTATAAACACACGCCAGAAAAGGTCACAGAAAATGAGAAAGCAACCATACTCTGGGATATGCCAATACACACAGATAGAGAAATTAAGGAAAATAGACCAGATATAGTTGTCAAAGATCATGAAGAAAAAAAAATGCTTTCTAATTGATGTATCAATACCAGTAGATGACAACGTCTCTCTAAAAGAAATGGAAAAACTTTCAAAATACAAAGACCTGGAAATAGAGGTAACTCGAATGTGGAATCTAAAAACAGAAACAATTCCTATTATAGTAGGTGCCTTAGGTATAATAAAAAAATATTCAGACAAATACATAACAAAAACACCAGGACTTACAAATATATATAACATACAGAAAGTTGCACTACTGGGCACAGCACACATCCTATGCAAAACACTTTCAATACAGTAACCATAAGAGCACCACAGCAAACCACAGCACATACCCAAGGCGCACAGAGCTGCGCTCGGTAGTGAAGTGAAAGAACGTTATAAAAATAAAACTACTGAATAATAATAATAATAATGATAATAATAATAATGATAATAATAATAATAATAATAATAATAATAATAATAATAATAATAATAAATGCCTTGATGCAGTGCCAGGCAGTGGCTCTCATGGCTTCTTATCTTAACTGATTGAAAGTGTTATCATATACATTGTTTTGTCTTGGTATAAAAGATGGTATACAGCAAATATTCTGCTCAATATCACAAACTTGCTTGTCAATTGTTTGACCTTAACCAGTTGAGCATGTCCCTTGGTGGCTGATGATATGTGCATCTCTGATTACGAGCAGAAGAAATGGTGGAGTATCATAGCCTTCTGTTGAGAGGAATTCTTTCGGCTTTGAATAATTCACCATTGGAAACATGGTTGTTTTGCTCAACATTCTTAAACAAACCTTATTCAGGGACCTTTTGAATGAGATTGACTACTTGACCTGAAGAAAATTCTAACTGGGCCCTACCAGCGAGGTCATGCACTGTTTATCTTGATAGGAGATCACCATGTTGCGCACATATGGTTGTGATGCATGTGCCTGGTGTACCCTTATCAGACGGGTAGTCATGATGGGTATAATGGGCTTCATATATTTTACCCCAGTGTCACTTTGATGGCATGCACTGCTCTCTCACTCAATAATAATAATAATAATAATAATAATAATAATAATAATAATAATAATAATGATAATGATTTCAAATTTTGGCACAAAGCCAGCAATTTCAAGGAAGTGGGCAAGTCAATTATATCAACTCCAGCACTCAACTGATACTTATTTTATTGACCCTGAAATGATGAAAGGCAAAGTTGACCTTGGTAGAATTTGAACTCAGAATGTAAAGATGGATGAAATACCACTATGCATTTTGCCTGGTAGGCTAATGGTTCTGCCAGTTCGTCGACATCAATAATTCTAATATCAGTATATTTTCCTTATGATTTAGTAAAGAAGAAAGCTTGCAGCAGCAACAATGACATCCAGAACAACAGAAGCAAAATCTTTCGCTCAGGAAAATTTCAGCTTTACTCCCTCCCACTTATTCTTCCTCTCTCTCACTTATTCTTCCTCTCTCTCACTTATTCTTCCTCTCTCTCACTTATTCTTCCTCTCTCTCACTTATTCTTCCTCTCTCTCACTTATTCTTCCTCTCTCTCCCCACTCTTTCAAACATAAACACGCACATAGACATGGACAAAAACATACTTCCATCCCCCATTGCACCAGATTTTTCCAACATGGAAATTTCATCTTCTAAGGGGGAAGAAGGACCAAGGAAATTTATACATATACATACATATACATACATATATATAAATATATATATATATATATATATATATATATATATATATATAAGCAATGTTAAATCTCTGAACGAGGTATTAACAGTAACTGCACGACAACGTGAACAGCTGGTGGAGATGTTCTCCTGGGGCTAAAAGCAACAGTAACATCCACCCTTAGGGTTTAGCCACATTTAAGTGGCAAATATACTTCACATATATATATATATATATATATATATATATATATATATATATATATAAAGAGAGAGAGAAAGGGGAGAAGGAGAGAGAGAGGGGAGAGGGAGGGAAAGAGGGGAGAGGGAGCGAGAAGGAGAATGAAAGAGAAAGTGAGAGTGACAGAGAAAGAGAGTGTAAAAGTGTGAGAGAGAGTGACAGAGAGAGTGAGAGAGAGAGAGAACTACAACTGTTCTAAACACACTACATAATTACTACAGTACCAAAACCACACCCACACTCCAAACACAGACAAATCTAAAACTCCACAGCTATAACTACCACCTCCATCACTGCTACTGCCATCACAGCCACTACCCCCATTCCACCCCTGCTACAGCCCCCCCACTGCTGCCACCCCCACTTCCACAAGTACCAGTGTCACTGCCAGCACTGCTGCCATCACCACCACCATCATTGTCACCCTCACCACTGCTGTAGCACCCACCTCAACAAAAAGAGGCAAAACAGAGGAACAATAGCAGCAGACTAACAAACACACCAACAAAACTCTCTAATCCCAAACTTTGTACTGATAAGGAGTGCAAATAAAAAAAATGGATGTCCTTAATCATAAATAGATAAATGCACCCTTTTAAAGCCTAACCAGGCTCATGGGCCTGGTTTCTCGGTTTCAATGGTGTATGTGTTCCCCAGCTGGACAGGATGCCAGTCCATCTCAGCGTTACTCATTTTTGCCAGCGGAGTGGACTGGAGCAACGTGAAATGAAGTGTTTTGCTCAAGAATACAACGCATCTCCCGGTCCAGGAATCGAAACCACAGTCTTACAATCATGATGCTGACACCCTAACCACTAAGCTACGCGCCTCCACATCCTTAATCATACAAAAGTAAAACATTCAAATGGAAAATGTCCAGCACTTTCAAGGAGCCTACCATAAAATTTGAAAATAATAAGGCTGGACTTAGACACATACAAAATATTATGAGACCCACACAAGAGAACTTCACTCAGAATATTGCTTTTGGGGTCATGCTACTGGTCATGGAACACAAACATCATAGATAACATTCCAAAGATTGTTTCTCTAGTTTATTAATAGTGAGTATTTGACAACATATCAGCAGTGATGTAATGTAGGTTTTTAGGTGACATGATGTGGACTTTGGAAAAATAAGAAATCTCTCTGCATGATCATATAAAGAGCTTATCTATAAACATTTACCTAAATCTAAACTGGAAAAATTCTCAATGTTTTAATGTGTAACTAAAAAAAAAAGAAAAGAAAAAAATGAACTGTGGGGTAATATTTAATGATATAGTTATTTCATATTAGAACTTTGAGTTGCTTACAAATTAATCAATTAGCAACTCATTATTAAGCCTCTTATATCATCATAATAATAATAATAATAATAAGAAGAAGAAGAAGAAGAAGAAGAAGAAGAAAGATTGACAGGAAAATCCATAAGCTGCTGACTTGCAATAAGATGCACCACCCAAAGGCAGACAAAGATCGTCTTTACTTTCCCAGAGCTCAAGGCTTGATCCAATTTGAAATCTCTTACAAAACTACTACAATTGGACTGGTCAAATATCTTGAAACATCTAATGACTGGATGCTAAAACTTGTCAAAAATTATAAGAGATGTGAAGAATCTTCATTCTGTCATGAAGGAGAGCAAAAAATTTGTTAGTGAGTTCATGTGTAATACCCAGGTTGAACAGCATGATGGAAGGTGAAATCAACAGCAAAGCAAAATGTGTTTGAACAATTGGCTGATAAGTGGGGACAAAAAACCTCTGCATGACAAAGATGTGACCCATAACAAACAAGCTGATATAGACCAGAAGCACACCCATCAGGGGATATGGAGCTCAGGGCTAAAGACATAGAGGGAAACCTTTATCTTAGATGCTCAGGATCAGAGCTTACTAACCTGGAACTACCAAGCCACTGTGATGAACAATGGAGTAAATCCAAAGTGCTGATACTGCAATGATGAGTTTGAAACAGTGGACCACCTAATCTCTGGGTGTAAGGTTTTAGCACCGTTAAAGTATAAATCAAGACATGACAGAGTTGGTTGATAACTACACTGGATAATATGTCAGCATTATAAATTCAAAACTTCTGAGAAATGGTACAAGCACCACTCTGAGGCTGTAACTGAGGGAGAAAACGTAACAGTTCTTTGAGACTTTCCAGTACATACAGACTGAACCATTAAAGCTAATAAACCAGATATTGCTGTGAAAGACCAACACGATAAAATCTGTTTATTGATTGACACAAGCACACTTTGTGATCATAATATCTCGGCAAAAGAATTTGATAAGCTCAGAAAATATAACGATTTGCTGATTGAAATTGAAAAAATGTAGCATCTCAAGATGGTTACAATACCAGTGGCTGTAGGAGTACTTGGCATGATCAAAAAAGGAACTGAAAATTATTTGAGAATGATCCCTGGCTTACCATCCATGCAGGAAGTGCAAAAAATTGTCTTAACTAGTATGTCACCTGTATTGTGAAGATCATTGTTGCTGTGAATTTTCTTTCCTTTATTTTCTTTGTTTTCTTTTTCATCCTTCTTTTCTTTTTCTCTCTGTCTTTCTCTCCCCCCCCCTTTGTCACATGACTTTGTAAATGAACAATCAGGTGTATTCATTTAATGACCTACAGATGTATACAGTAAGTTTCTTTGCCCTAGATGTTGGGAAGACATTCAGCAAGAAATGGAAACAAAATTGAAAGAAGATAATGGTTATATAATAGTCCTTTCTACTAAAGGTACATGGCCTGAAATTAGGAGGAGGGGACTATTTGATTACATTGACCCCTGTGTTTCACTGGTACTTAATTTATCAACTCTGAAAGGATGAAAGGCAAAGTTGACCTTGGTAGAATTTGAACTCAGAACATAGCAGTAGATGAAATAATGCTAAGCATTTTGCCTGGCAGGCTAACAGTTCTGCCAGTTTACTGCTTTATGATGATAATAATAATAAGACCTGGAAATAGAGATAACTCGAATGTGGAATCTAAAAACAGAAACAATTCCTATCATAGTAGGTGCCTTAGGTATAATAAAAAAATATTCAGACAAATACATAACAAAAATAGCAGGACTTACAAATATATATAACATACAGAAAATTGCACTACTGGGTACTGCACACATCCTACGCAAAACACTTTCAATACAGTAAACATAAGAGCACTACAGCAAACCACAGCACATACCCAAGGCGCACAGAGCTGCGCTCGGTAGTGAAGTGAAAGCACGTTATAAAAATAAAACTACTGAACAACAACAACAACAACAACAACAACAACAACAACGATAACAACAACTACTACTACAACAACAGCAGCAGCAGCAGCAGCAACAACAACAACAACAACAACAACCAGCATCATCATCATCTATTTTCCGTGGTAAGAGAGGTTGGACTATTTATAAGTATTATTAACCTAAGACTAAATACATATATACTTGTGACACTCTAACAATAAATTTAATCAAAAATAGTTAAAATATTGACATGCCAGTCTAAAAAAAAGTTTCTCATCTCTAATCTAACTGAGTGACAAATACTCACTCACCAGCATCTAACAATGGTAACAAGTTGGCAAGGTTGTTAAAGAATCAAACAGAATGTCTTGCAGTATTTGTGTTTTGAGTTCAAATCCTGTTAACCCTTTCACTGCAAAATTAAATTTTATGTAAAAGCACCCATGAGGTGCATTGCGGAATGACTAAATGAACATTTGAGACAATATGACAACAAAATACAGTCCTCCATACTCGACCAACATGCCAAGGACCAACATGGAAGCAGCCTGGGTCAACTTGACATCCGCATCTTATCCAAACACCCAAAGGACCCAACACTCAGACAAAGAGAATGTAAACAATCTATCTGATGAATGAATGAAGGATTTTGTTTGAAATTCCATGAAGATTAGTTCAAGAGGCATCTGAAGACCTCTAGAGGGTACAGTGGCTGAAATGCTGTGACTGTAACAACCAAGATGAGAACACTAGTCCAAATAAATCATTGCACTTTAAAACTCTGTTGTTTTGGGTTTCCTTTTTGTTTTTCTTGTTTCACATAGAATGAAGAGGTTGCAGAGGATATAAGCTGGACAAGAGAGAGAGAGAGAGAGAGAGAGAGAGAGAGAGAGAGAGAGAGAGAGAGTATGTATTATCTATAATAATAAAAGTGAAATTCTGTCTGCCCATATGGGACCTCTGCATCTCAGTCTACATTTGCTCTATATAGACATATTATACCTTTTGGAAATCAGAATGATCCTCTTCATTTGATTTTTGAACATCCAATATTGGGATCTGATTTAAAAGCATTTGGGTTGCTATTTCTAGCAGGTAAAGCTTGGTTGATTCACACTATCTTGGTTGGCGTTTGCCAGATGATGTTAAAGATCAAGGGGAGAGATAAATGACATTTGCTTCGTTAATTTTACACCGAGATAAGAACTTTGGGACAAATTGGCCAACAGTTGGAGTTCAACTTGGGACTGGAACAATAGAATGATTGCATTACAGAATTAATTCTCATCCGTCCTTAACCCCTGATCAAACACCACCAGGGCATATTGTCACTATATACGTATTATAGTCATGCTATTTTGCTGTCTTTAGTTTTGGGCTGCAAGTGTTAGCTTAAAAGTCCACCTGGAGTGCAGCTTTTAAGTTAGTAGTTAATAAAGTGAGTAATTTAAGAGTGTAGAGGCGCAATGGTCCAGTGGTTAGGTCAGCGGACTCGCAGTCATAGGATCACGGTTTCGATTCCCAGACCGGGTGTTGTGAGTGTTTATTGAGCAAAAACACCTAAAGCTCCACGAGGCTCCGGCAGGGGATGGTGTTAATAAAGTGAGTAATTTAAGAGTAATGAAGAAAAAACTAGAAGATAAATATGAAAATAAAAATGAAAAACAAAAACAAACTTTTATTTTGTTTATGTATTTGTTTTGCAAGATTCTTGATGAGAAATTGTGTGTTGAAACAGATATTGTTTTACTTGGGGATGGTCATATTTTAACACTTAAACACACACACTACATATTTGGCCTTCACTTCAGCTTTATTATTATTATTATTTTAGGTTCTTTATCAAAGCTCTTGTATCAAACATCCTGTAACCTCTTCAATGAATCTTTATCCCATGTATCTGCTCTTGACAGAATGACAAAATGGAATAAGAACAAGAGGAGACACATGAGATAAAGAGTTGCTGAAGAGTCACAGGATGTGTGACAAAAGAGCTTTGACAGAGAAACTAAAATAATAATAAGGCTGAAAGGAAGACCAAATATATATTCTGCTGATAAGGAAAGGCAACTGCTGTGCTGATGAGACAGAAGAGCTCCCCTTCCCATTAACAATAGGTCCATCCCAATTTGCCATCAAGCAATTGCTCTATCTTCTGTGGAAGTGGAGGTAATTTCAATAAATTAAGAACTTACCTTGTATGGTATTTAATATATCATTATACATTTTTATTGTTCAAATACATACCACAAGGGTATGTGGGTATTTTGAAAACACTTCATGGAGTGACAACAATGCCCAGCATAGTTACAGGCTGCTCTTTGGCAAGGCATAGAACCTGTTTAGCTACCCTGCCAGAGATATATCAAAGTTATGGGACTGCAGCCTGGTGGATTGTGAAAAGGTAGTGGACAAGTTCAACTGAGCCAACGGTGCTTCTTACATTGATGCTGAGCAGAGGAAGCCTAGAAGATCAATGGTCAGGATCACACATCCATAGAGGTGTCGTCCGTGGTTGTGTAATTGGTGAATGAAAGACTCCCTATGACTCAAGCCTGAGGACTCTACCTCTATGACACTCTTGGGAATTGCTGGTGGGGTAGCAACAGAGAGTCATGGTAAGCCATGCAGATAGTGAAACTGAGATGATGATGAGGTAGTGGTGCCACAGACCAGCAAAGGATATAAAATCATATGCTTCTTTTTACTTTTACAAAATATTTTCACTCCCGAAATTCAGTAAAAAATATTCTGTTGAACTAGATTAGAATATGCATGGAATTAACACATGAACACTTGATCAATTTCTCAAGCAGAATGGTTGAGTTGAGTGATTTCCACACTCAATATTTGAATGTCTTCAGCATTTATCAATTTTGGAAAAAAAGGAAAACAAAATCGACTTCAGTGGAAAATGAATATAAAAAGTTAAGGCAAAATGTAATTATATAAGATATTTATTTAGTCCACTGCTGTGTGGCCTCATCATTTTCAGTGCACTTACTGTATTTACTCATCTATAAGTCATACTATTTTATAAAAACTGGGGTATAACTTACACGTGGAGTAAAGCTGAAATTATAAAGGGAAAAAAATTTGTACCAAGATATAACATTAAACTTGGGGTGTGACTTAGATATGGGACAAAGCTAAAACTATGAAGAGAAAAAATTTGTACCAAGATTTAATATTAAATTAGAGATGCGACTTAAACACGATTGTGACTTATACGCAGGTAAGTAGGTTATATTATTTATAGATGCAAAAGAAATGTGATATATAGAGCAGAGATTATAAAATTGTATCTATAAGTTTGTATGAAGTGCTATAAGTCAGTGAAATTTTCATATTCCTGAGTGGATTGTAATGAAAATGATTGTTGACAATCATAAGCTAGAGTAATAGCTTCATTGAACCTAGATCTATGTGATAAGGTCAGGTAAATTAGGAATAGGGTCTTGTGCCATTGCAGCATATCTCTGCACCCACCATTTGTTGGTATTTGCTTGGGTCTTCCCAGCAGAGGCATAGCCAGGTTCTAAAGTTAGGGGGAATGACCACATAAAAAAAAAAGGCGCTGTGACATGTATCAAACAATTTTTAACTGATTTCTCTTATATTATGTGAAATATTTCATTAGTTATAGTACACATAATTGTATTTTATGTTCATTAATTTCATGTTTAAGTAACAATGTCATTATGTATGAAACTTACAACTACTGACGTAGGTGTGACATAAAAAAAAAGATGAATCTCCATAGGATTGTGTTGAGAGGTTATGATGTCGAGTTCGTTTTGGTTCTTCAGATGTCAGTGACCATCAACACATCACAAGAGACTGAGCAGACAGTTCAAAAACGCAGGAGGTTAGTCAAATAAAGTAATGACTCCAGAAAGTTCTTCCAAGGTCATGTAATTAACAAGAAAAAAAAAAAAAGCTAATTTAAAAAAAAATGTGCTTCCCTACTAGCAATGTCACTGCGTCCAGAGCAACCCTCTCAGCAGTGTCCCAGTCAGGCCCCATCTCTGAGATACTTTCTCATCAGCCGTGACCATGTGGCACATGCAGTGAACTGTTTTATACTCCATTGTATTTAAAGCTGAAAAAGTCAAGTCAATCCATTGTGTATTCTCTAATACAGGGGTTTTCAAACTTTTTGACTTGCGGACCCCTTTATATTTCAGGCTTTACCTTAGGGACCCCCTTATAAACGCTTATGAAATTTATACATAAATATTTGCTTAAAATAACATATATTTTTACACTTATTTATTTAACAAATAGGTTTATTGTCAATTAAAAGATTTCGATTAAAAAACATGTATAAAATCAAATTGCCCATAAAAAGCATTTGCTGTTCACGGACCCCCTGTCTTGTCCTTGCGGACCCCCTGTGGTCCGCGGACCACAGTTTGAAAACCCCTGCTCTAATACGAAAGAAACACACACACACAAAAGGAGAAAAACTGGGTTTCTGGAAACCTTGGGAAGATAAAATAATGTGAGAAACTAACAAGGAATTGACTTCAAAAATAAAATTTGTTTTTTTTTTATTTGATTGTAATATATTTTATCTTATGTGTTTCAGTCATTGGACTACGGCCATGCTGGGGCACTGCCTCAAAGAGTTTTTTTTTAGTTGAATGAATTGACCCCAGTACTTATTTTTTAAAAGCCTTATCAGTCACTGTTGTCAAACTACAAAATTATGGGTATGTAAACAAACCAACACTAGTTGTCAAGCGATGCTGGGGCCAAACACAAACACATAGATATATACATGTATTTTTTAATGTATATGTTTGGATAAAAATATATGTATGTGTTATACATATATTTTCATATGTTGGGCTTCTTTCAGTTTTCATCTACCAAATCCATGCGCAAAGCTTTGGTTGGCCTGGCACTATAGTAGAAGATATTTACCCACGGTGCCATGCTGTGGGACTGAACCCAAAACCATGTAGTTGGGAAGCAAACTTCTTACCACACAAAGACAGTTGATCATCCATTCAATTAGTGATAGGAAAAAAGTGTGTAAAATAGAAGGAAAATTCAAAGCTTTAAAAAATTTGTTTATAGAAAATATACTTAAGAGGTTATATGTGTATAATAATCATTATCTTCATGAAAATGAAGTGTGATTAGTTTTAAAATGGAGGAGTGACTCAACAAAGTTCGAACTATTGATTATGTCTCAGTTATGGATAGGAAAAAATATGTAAAATATGATAAAAATTCAAAGATCCTTTTAAAAAATAGCATTTTATAATATTAAAAAATATAGTTGGCGAGAATAATGTAATAATCACTATCGTCATTAATATAAAGGGTGATTAATATAAAGGGTGATTGATTGGTTATTTGTTTCAAACTAAGAGAGGGGTGATACTACAACATTCGAAATGTTCGCTCCCTGAAGAGAAAAACCCTTGTGAAGGGTGGGTGGGATGACGTCATCTGTGACGTCATGGACGTGTGTTGAATCTCTAGAGGAGGTCGCCATCTTTTCTTTTAGAAGTGTGCAAACCAAGAGAGGAACTTCTGCCGTCCTCTAACATTCAAAGTGAAGAGAGGTAGATAAAAAAAATGAGAGAGAGATAGAGATAGTGATAGGAATCTAAACATTGAAAGAAAAAAACAAAAAAAAGGGTTTGGAGAGAGAGAAAAAAAAAGGGAATAATGGACGCTTAAAGAGAGGTCGGAATGTGTGTGTCGCACAAATAATCTTGTCTTTTCTATTCAAGCCAAAAAACATACAAGTACAACAAAAATTTTCTTCATTTATCTCTTCATATACTCGCTTTTTTTTCCCCAAAAAAGAAGAAAGAAAGAAACAAGTGATTCCTTTTCATATGTGTGCTTGATTAGGTATACTGTACCATATATATATATATATATGTATATATATGTACAATTCGATGCTCTGTTGATCTTTTTATGAGACAACGAGAAGCAAAAATACCTAAAAGAAATCAAAGCTTCCTCCAAAATACGACCGTTTAATACATTACATGATATAACTTATTTACTGCTTCCCCTCATTTTCTGTCAAATATAATATATACACACATATATGTATATATACGGCCAAAAAACATCATTAATATATATCTACACACAAAAATCCTTCACGAAACAACACAAAATCCCAAATAATATTTTACTTCAGGTATTTAATATCCTCCAAATCTTCCTTCAATCTATTTTCCTCGTCCTCCATTCATGATAATTCTTCTAAAACATCTCTTTTTACATTATATACACTAGCTATAACTGCACATTGCTGTTTTATTTATAATCTTATCTTCCTAATAATAATTTCCACATATCATCATCATTCACAAACTTGCACCAATTCTACTCTACATAAGTTGATGGTATATAATTTTTTTTTGTTTTGTAAATATTTGTTCATTTCAGGTATAGTAAAAGAAATATACATACATATATATGTATATATGTATATATATTTAACAATTTAGTTGGAATGATCGTATAAATGTGTGTGTTAATTATTGTTTTTACTTGTTTCTATCTCTATCTTTAAAACTAAGTGAATATATATACATACATATATACATGCACACACACACATATATATATACACATACTTTTACATATACATGCATTATATATCCTTAGATAACTACTCTTATCTATTTGCTTTACCTATCAGCTGTATAATTTATTAATTTTGCTAATATTCTTGTCAGAACAGGGGAATGTAAAAGCAGTAATACATACATACCTACATACACGCACATTGATATACATTATATATATATATATATATATATATATACATATATATATATATATATATACATATATATATATATATATGTGATATTCACAAACACAATATAAATATCCCACTCTAAATACGTTACTGGAAATATTGGCGATCAAAAGTCAAAGACAAGTTCCCACTGTTAAACGAACAATCTGTTGGTAGTTATTAGTCAAAAATCCATTGAAAACAACTACTTGACATCACTTGGAATAAAAAGAAAAATCATCCCTTTCTAGGAAAAAAAAAAAGAAACAGAGGATAAATATATATATACATATATATATATCACCAACAACTATATACTCATTCAGAAGGAAGGAGCCTATATTCTCCCTTAATCAATTTTTTAGTAATTTTTTTTAAAAAGAAAATATATTGATATATATATATATACTCTCTCAATATCTGCATATTTCCTCTATCTCTCTCTTCACTTACAAGAAAAAAAACCTTATATTACTAATCTAGCATAGTCTCAACCACTAGCCATTATTTGCTGCTATCAGCAAGGATATTGTAATTTACAGATGAAGGTAAATCTGGCTTTAACATAAATTATGTTAATGAAGGTAGCAACGTCTAAATCTATCTTTTTTTTTTTTAAACTCCACCTTAATAATAATAATAATAATAATAATAATGATAATAATAATAATAATGATAATAATAATAATAATAATAATGATAATAATAATAATAATAATAATAATAATAATCTATTTGTAATCCCTACCCCGATAAATAATACTACGTAACAGTTTATCATCAACAATATTGGCGGCATATTTTGATAGATCTGTCATTGATTGATAGTTAATTAATTAGGTTTGTCGCCCATCGATTGTCGAAATCGATAAATTTTTGGAAAAACAAAATACCAATGAAACTTTTTCCAATTTGGAAACTTTTTGCAATAGCTTTGCCATTTAATATATATATATCTATCTATCTATATATATACACACACTAGTGAGTTCTGCTAGGTCCTGTCTTCGCTATTACATACATCCACTGTAATTGGATTTCATGCCAAAATTGGCCCAACATTAGGACCCACAAATAGTAAAGCTGTTAACCTGGTCATCTCCAGGACAAACCTAATACATCCATACATATATATATACATATATATATATATCCTGATCGATCGATGTTGAGGTTTTGCTACTGAATAGGAAAACAAGAAACTTCGTCTTTTTAGGCCTCAGCTTTAACAGATAAAGAAATCACAATAAGACTTCTTCCATGAAGAACGTGATGGTGGTGGTGGTGGTATAAACGAACCAAAGAACAAAGAAATCTTCGATGACGCAACAGTGCTTATAATAATAACAACCATAACATTAATCTTTAATTCAAAAGTTTCTGTAGAACCCCTGAGAGGCACTGACCTAATCAACCTTCCCCATCGCGATTTTCGAAATAATATTAAACATCAAAGACTGTGTTTCGGGATTTGGGTGGTGAAATTTCATTTTTTTTACACCGAAAAACAGGCAAAGCATTACGAAAATATGAACAAATTTTTATTCTTTTTACACATTAGATTTTTTTTAACTGAAAGGAAAATTTACGGTAGTTGTTGGCAATTAATATATAGCCTATGTAGATTTCATTTACATCAATCCTTTATTAAAAATCTTTAAAACATTAAATATGGAATTCCCAATAAGATATATTTTTATATAATTTTTTTAAATACAATAATTATACATTTATTTTTCAGTATTTATTTTATTACATCAAATATAAATATATTTCTTTTGCATAAATTTAACATCGAAGACTATTCTTGTATCGTTTATCTATTATTTTCTCTTATCAGGCAAACTGGAAAACGTAACTACCTCCATATTTAACTCCCCTTTTTGTACGGCTCCATCCCCCACTCATACTCTCTATTTCTCTATTCCCACTCATACTCTCTATTTCTCTAATTCGTTTCGTTTCGCTTGTTTTGTCGTCGCATTGACGTTAATACTACGTTTCTGTTTCTCCATTCCGCCTTTTGCCTACACCCCATTGTGTGGGACTGACACGTGACCTAGTTCTAACCTCCATCACTTGAAGACCACTGCTTGTCGTCGACGTCATATAGCGAGTTTTTGGACATTTCTCTTTCAAATACTCCAAGTGGACTCAACTTAAAATAATAGGATATATTGGTTTACCACTTCTCTGAGTAGTTGTGGTGAAAACAAGGTTTCTATCCTCAACCGAGAAGAAAAAGGAGCTGATTTTTTTTTACATCCTTTTCTATTCACTGTTAGTGTGTCTCCTTTTCTTAACTTTTTTTTTTTAAATATACATATATGATATATACAATATATATATATATATAATATATATACATATATATATACCTATAGACTCTCCAATCCTTGTCTTCCGCCCATCTTTTTTTACGAGGTATAATAATCACATTTTTTTCACTCCTGATTATTTGCCGTACAATAACGTACAGTGAAGTATCACTAAATTTCAATCCGGGGTCATATTTTAAAGGAAAAAAAAAAATTAGTATTTTAACCCTGTCGTCTCCTCGATCTCTATGAATTTTATTTCTTCAGGCCTTACCTACCCTCTTTTTAGTGTTTGTCAGAAGTGGAGAGGAAATCCCACCTTAATCACTACCAGCTACCACATTGTATCTTAACCAGAATGCCGTTTCTTGCTGGCTTAAATTGCCTTGCTGGCATTAATACCATTACTCAAATTTTCCATAAGAATCTTAAATTTTATATTATCAGATTAAATATCGCAAAAAGAAAAAGAACAGGTATAAATTTTTTTCCCTTTATTTAAAAAAAAATAGTCATATATATAATATATATATATAAAAAAACATAATTTAAATAGATTTATACAACTATATGTATATATATTTATCTTACAGTAGTGAAGAAAAAAAAACAAAACAAAGCAGTCCCCCCCAAAACCTTAGATGGTTTCGGAATAAAAGGGAATTTTTTCTTGTGTGTGGTGGAAATCACGGTAAGTAATCGGAATCAATCACCACGGTGAAATTACGAAAACTGCTAAGTATATTTTTTTTTACCATAATGGCGAACGTATGAGACTATAAATGAGGTCAAATTTGTCGCCACCACTCGAAGTATTACTAGCACTACTACATTTACACCACTGCTGGTTGTAGTAGTAGTAGTAGCAAGCCCGATTACTTACGAAAAGCTTTTATCGTTAATGACTAATGTTAACACTAGGAAGTGAAAAAACATTAGTGCCCGTAATAATATATATATCTATCTTTTAAGTCTGAAATAATGAAAGCGATGTTTCTGCAGAAATATAATTCTTAATTTCAAGACTCAGATACAAGTGAATTTACGCAGTAAGTTTTACACGATGGTAGTAATGGTGAAGAAGGGAGGATAATGTTGATTAAATAGCACCCTTCTCTCTCTATCTCTCTCCCCCCCCATGGATGCTAGCATAAGGTCAGTACTATGACGACATGAAAAAAAAATATATATATACCATGGAAATTTGTGTATGGTTAGCGGCTAGTTGGAGAGGCTGTAACTTTTCATTTCCCTCTCTACCTTTATTTAGGTTGTGAGGTGGGTACTGAGGTGAGATAATGTACGAGAGAAAGTCTGTGTTTTGTAAGAAGTAGCAGCATGTCTGATTTTAGAATGGTTGATCAAGGAATTCACTTCGTTGCCCTTATAATAATAATAATATATTGTGTTGTGTTGTCCTAGATTTTGTACTATATATATACTCTTATCGTAACTGTCATATCCAGTATGGATATGGATACATTGATACGTAAGATGACTAAGGTTTCTGCACTCTATATATTACAACATAACTAGTTCGCTACTTCGTTGTTGAATTCGCGCAGCGATCGGCTTAGCACTTCATACCTTCGTGGGTGATGGTGGTGGAGTCGATGAATTATGAGAACCGGGGGACATTCAATCGCCTGTATACCCCTTCCTCTATTAAACTGGCTTCGTGCCTGCTCTCTCATTTATGTTTGGTTATCTTCAAAACACGTCCATACATGCTTGCATAATACTTAAACTACCTGAGCTGTAAAAGTTTGTGTTTAAAATCGTGTGTTAAGCTAATCAGAAATCAAGTGAGAAAGAGAGTTCGTTACTAGCTCCTGTTTCAACTTGTAAAAAATTCATTAGAAATATTTTTCAATATGCTTGCTCGATGGTTTTAACCGTTCCATCATCCTCTCTTTTGCTCCTCGTTCCGATCTCATTCCATTAACTCCGACAGACTGATGATTACAGCCAGACTATCAATTCCCCCCCCTCATCTGTTATCGTCTTTGTGTACACGTATTTGACAATAGTTTGACGGGAGAGAAGTGAATGATGTTTGAATGTTTGCGATCATTCATCATCATCGTCATCAACAACTATATATAAAGGTGTCTGGAAATTTTCGCAATATATGCACTGTGTAAACAGCACCCACCTACCCCACTAAACGTCCTCTTGCGTTTCCTTAAACGTATTTACTCACATATGGACGCGATCTCTCTTTGACACGCGCGCACAAACATACATACACACACACGCACAAACATACATACACACACACACACACATATATATATATATATATAACCATATGCACACACGCATAGACATATATCCAGTTTTTCTTGAGTAATTCTAACGGAGATGTAGGGGCGTCATCGTGGCACTCAGCGAGTCCAGAGCATTAAACTTGGCGAAGCCTGTTTCTTCAAGTGTGTGTGTGTGTGTATGTGCGCGTGCGGACGTGATCACCTCACCTTGCACACAAACACACATAGAGTTTCTCTTCAGGACTCAGATCGTACCGTGAATTGTACGATTATTTCGACTTCATTAAAATGAAATAATCAATTTTCTCTAGCAGATGTGTCATATTACCAGGGGATCTTTCAATTATGTTCTTTCTTCCAGAAATGTAAATATTTTGGTTACAGGATTACTGATTACTTTTCATTCCTCCCTCATTCTCCCTACAACTTCCCTTCTAGTCACGATCGCCCATCAACGTTGCTTCTATACCCTGTCTCTTCTATAATGACGAAAGAAATTCTATATATCTGTTGCTCTCTTTCTCTCTATCTCCATCTCATTCTCTCTGTCTCTCGTTTCTAATGTATCTGACTTATAACAGATTCCATTCCCTCTTTTACTTTCCTTTTTTATATATATTTTTCTTATTTCATCTTATTTGCTTCGCTTTTCGTGACCAAGTCTCTTTCCTCCCCCACCACCTCATCTTCCATCTCACTACATCACCTTAGACACGTTCACACACACACACACACAAGTTTGGTTACTGACAAACCGAACTGCCAAGTTATATATAACTTTTATATTATAATGAAATTCCGAAATTGAGCACACTTTGTTATAATTAACGCGTGTATATGTGTGTGTGTTTGATGTACAAACAAAAGAAGCATTTATACATAAGGGGAGTACGAACGAATGCTAAAAGTGCTCAACACACATATAATAGAGTTACTAGTTTTTTTGCGACACACACATACACTATATACATATAATCGCACAATACTATGTAAACATTTACACACGCACGCACACACACACACTTTATTTCACCTCGAAATATGTTTAAAAATGAAAAAAGATAATTCTATTTGCTTAATTTATTGTTATTGTTATTTTTTTCTTCAAGTTTAAGCTAGCTAGTAAACTTACTAACTGATTATAACAATCAGGGATCGGCGATTTGCGCAGGAAGTTATTGAGATAAGCTAGCGTCTTCGCCATGGCGATGTGTTTTCTCCTCCTCATATGGGGCTTGTGTGTTTGTTGGAAGGGTTCACTTTTGAACTCAGGAACGCAACTTAACACCTTTCAAAAAATAGCATTAATTTCGTCTTTCATTCCGATAATAGCATAGACGTCGTTGTCTATATATATATATCATTATGACTGATTTAAACATCAATATATGTGTTACACATTGTTTCTCAACAACACACTTGAGTCTACCTTTTCCAATTTGAAATAAAAATGACATTTCTTCTGTATACCGAAAACAAAATATATTTTTAAAAATTTATTTAATTGATATAATTTACTTAATACTCTATAATTGGTTAGTGAAAGTTAGTTCGGATATATATATATATATATATATAAGAAGATACAGGCACCAAAGAAATATTTGCTTGGAATTTACAGTTCAAATACTCGATTTATTTTAGAATTCTAATTCAATAAGCAATGATTCCGTTTACCACTAGCATACCTATCACACGAATAAAAGTGGTTAAAATGTTTTACTTTACTGGAATTCTTTCTGAAATTTAATTATTTATAATAATTAAGGCAATTACACATCAATCCATTCGTGTATACATGCTTACAACGCATTACTAAAATGTTTATAGGACGTGTGGGGATGGACAAAGTATGTAGTTTATGAAAACGGTGGTGGGTGGTGGGACAAAGACTTTATACAACAATACAAATTCTTCCTGACCCTTACAAAACTATTCGTAACAACTATGTGAGTGAGGAGTGTTCATGTGTGTGCTCGGATTAGGATAGCTGTTAATGTATTTTACAAGCTGAAGGAATTCGACTGAAAGCTTGCAGAATTATTTTGATTATATATATATATATATATATATATATATATATATATTTACTAGGCTTATCAATAATAATAAATAAATAAAAGCGTGTATAATGTTTACAAGTTTTTTTCTTCTTCTGTTAGATACTAGCTTCTGTTTTGATTTTTTTAGATTTTATGTTCTGATATAATTCGTTCTATCTTTGCCTGTTTCCTCTCTACACATATAATAAATGGTTCATATTAGCTATGTGTATATATATTTATATGTATGGTGTATGCGTGTAATATACACATCCATACACACACATATATCTATATACAGACATACGTGTGTGTGTGTGAGAGAAACACTAATATCGCCATATGGTTATTTTAGTCAAAGATGTCTTTTTCTTCTGCTCTTGGAGACAATGACTCCTTTAAACTTCATCCCCACAATAATACAAGGGAAATAACTCTTCTTCGTAGCTGTTTCTTGTGGTGGAGCAGTTTCGAGTTTTGTAAATTGGCAAAGCTAAAAATAAAACTTTTACAAAATGTTACATTTCTTTCTATAGAACTAATAGTTTTAATTTTTTTCCCTTGTAATTTATTTATAAAGAAACAAACAAATTATTCAGACTGAGTTTAAATCAAAAGATATAAAACCTCTTTTTATAAGTGCTAGTTTCATGACACATTCATGCCTTTGCTAAAAATATGTTCATCATTTAATACTAAAAATTTGGTTTAAAATATTTAAATTCTCATTTCAATAAAATTTTTCTTATAAATTTTGAGAGAACGTGAAATAATTCTATTTTGAAATGTTGTACCTTGTACCTTGAAGCATATACACTGACCTGTAAACAATATCATGTGAGTAAATTGGGTTGAAAAACCTTTTTGGATAAGAAAACGTCGACATTTTCCAATCCAAAAGAGTTTTTCTTCTCAGTATTTACATGTTCTTCATGTGTGTTCTTTGAGATATACCATTCTAAAGAAAGAAAAAAAAAAATCTCATTTCAGTATATGGGTTTTAATGGTTGAATCTTATTTTTTTTGTATCTTTGGTAGTGTTAATATTGGAATTTGCTATGTCATGCAATGGATGATTTCATGACAGATGAGGAGCAGGACTGCCATGGTGATGGCGGGAAGTTGTCTATTCAACTAAACGATGATGATAGTTCTTCAGAGCAGTCATTGAATCCACTTCCTTCAGCTAAGATGTTGACGACCTTTGCTGAAGATGGCTTCAAGAAGCAATCATCCGAAAGCGATCAAGATTCTGGAAATGGACCACTGATACTTGATTCAACTGAGAATGATGCTAAAGGAGTTTTACAGAATTCCAAATCCATTTTAAATAATGGTCAGTCAAAGAGTAGTAGAGGTGACAGTAGTCGTCATCGACAAAAAGAAACTCGAAGGAGATCTGGAAAGCGAAAGTACAAAGAAGAGGAGCCTGAAGATGGTGAAATTCTTGAAGACGGAGAGATTGCCAGTGATGGAGAGAATGATTTTCGGCGTCGAAGGCAACGAAGAGATGATGATTTCAGTGGTGAGTTACTGTTACGAAAATTCTGTTTTTCTATGTCTGTTGTTGTGGAATCGGTACAAGTTCTTTTACTTTTTTCTATCTTTTGTTTCAGTCATTAAACTGTGGCCATGTTGAGGCACCACCCTTAAGAAATTTTAGTCAAATTTATCGCCCCCAGTACTTATTTTTCTAAAGCCTGGTACTTATCCTATTGTTCTCTTGCCAAACTGCTATGTTTTGGGGATATAAACACACTAACACCAGTTGTCAAGTGGATTTGGTAGACTGAAACTGAAATATGCATGCATATATATATATATATATATATATATGCGTGTGTGTGTTTATTTGTGTAATGTCTGTGTTTCTTCCTCTATACTGCTTGACAACTGGTACTGCTGTGTTTATGTCCCCGTAACTTAGCAGTTCCACTAAAGAAACTGGTGGAATAAGTTCCAAGCTTTAAAAGTATAAGTACTGGGTTTGATGCATTTGGTTAAAAATTCTTCAAAGCAGTGCCCCAGCATGGCCGTAGTCTAATGACTGAAACAAGTAAGGGATAAAAGATAAAAGATCTATATATATATATATGTGTATGTGTTTCCTTGTGTGATTATTGTAAATGAGTGTTACCATCATGCAAATTGTGGCCTTCGTTTCCATTGTTCCATGAAAACTTATTTGGTCATGGGGAAATATTACCTTACATGGAAATAGGTGAGGGTTGGTAATAGGAAGGGCATCTGGCTCTAGAAAATCTACATCAATAAATTCTGACCACATCAGCAGCAAAATACAGTGACTTAAATATATTAATGCAGTTTATCTGTTTGCTTTTTTATGGGGATAAATTTATACAAATCTACATGCTTTGACAAATTCATGACAGTGGGTTGAAGTTTTCTCCGTGATTGCTTGGCTTTTGAAATCTTTCATTTAAATTACCTTGCGTTTTATGCATAATGAAATCTCGATAAAAATCTAAACTGCCTTTACTTATTTTCAGAAAAATCTGCAAGTAGTGCTGAAGAGTGTGAAATGCGATCTGATGCCAGTGATAATGAAGTTGAAACAGCTGGGAATGAAAAATCTGAAAGTTTATCAAGACGAGAACGTCGGAAGAGGAAGCGAGAACGCCGAGAAAAACGGCGAAAGAAAAATGAGGCTGTGAGTACATTTTGTAAAACTGAGTACAATATATGTGTTTGTATGTGTGTGTGTATATATATATGTATGTATTTATGTGTATATGTATGTATATATATGTGTGTGTCTTTGTGTCTGCCTCCTCCCACTTGACAACTGGTGTTGGTTTGTTTTTGTCCCTGTGAATAAAAGCATGTAGATATTGGGTTAAAGAAAAACCTCTTTGGACAGAGATAGAAAAAGTCAAAGGCTCTCTGTGGAACTCGTACCCACATCCCTAAACATGACTTGTTTTAACCAGTGGACCAATCCATTTTACAGTGCTGGTCTAGATGGCATGCATTTTCTAAGAGTAATATTTTTTACAGTTTATTGTTAAACCAGTCAGTCAACTGAAACTAAGTGCAATCCTTTCTATATCTTTTTATAAAGTATTTTTTTGTTAACACAACTTTTAAATAAATGTACAAATTTGTATGTGGTTATATTTAAAATTTAAATAGTTTGCTTTACAGACAATTTAGATATTTGTTTTCATGAAATAGAATAGTGTATCAATAATTCAAAATATAATTCAAAACATCCGCTCCCATATATTATATAAGGGAAGTGGATTTCTGTCTGTTTGTCTGTCACAACATCTATTAAAGGAAAGGAAAGAAATGGAGGGGTCAGAATATATGTCACAATGTAATTTTAGAAGAAGGGGAGGAGAAAAAGTTGTTGAGAGAAATAGAGAGAGAGTGTGTGTGTGTGTGTGTTTGCAAGAGATAGATAGTGTTGTCACCATATTTGATTTAAATCATGGGAATTTTAAGTGCAAGTCTGTCAGCACAATGCAACACACTTCAAAAAGAAACTATATATATATATATATATATATATATATATATATATATATATATATATATATATATATATATTGGATAAATGTGTAATGGTGTCTGTCTGTGTGTTTTGGGTTACTCTATAGTTATTTTTTTTGGTTGTTTGTGTGTTTCTGTGTCTTTCAACATGTAGACAATGCAACACAGACTTTACCAAAAGACTTTCACGTTGAACAATTTATGAAAGTATGTGCTTGATTAACAAATATTTTTACCAGAAGCATAATGATGGGCAGCGATCTAGTTATATATATATATATATTAATGTATTTTGCAGAAGAAAAAAAGAAGACGGCTAGAATATGTTGATCATGATAAAGTAGATGATGGATTTAATTGGAACCTGTCGAGTAAGGGCCGCACTCTTCCTGGTCCTTATGACAGTCCTTCTGATAAGCAGTCATCAAGCCCATATAGAAGTCCTGGTGGACCCTATGATAGTCCATATGAAAGTCCTCCTGGTTTATATGACAGTCCGTCAGAGGATGAAGAAGACAAGTAGGTTTATGTTTTGTTTTTTCTTTGTTAAGTTTAGTTCTCTTATGAAATTTCCATTTCATTTCTTACATATACTTCTACACGTATTTATATATATATTTATGTTTACAGCTACCCACCGAGTTTGTTGAGTATGGTTGGAGATGGGTTTATTGATATGGCTGTTGCTGATAAAGATGTAAGTCTACTATAAATTATTTTATATCTTGTCTTAACTTGTGTGACAGATTGATGATCAATTTTATTATTATTATTATTAAAGCTGTAAGGCGGTAATCTGGCAGAATCATTAACCTGCCAGGCAAAGTGCCTAGTGGCATTTTGTCTGTCTTTATGTTTTGAGTTCAAATTCTGCCAAGGTCGACTTTGCCTTTCATCCTTTTGGGGTTGATAAATTAAGTACCAGTCAAGAACTGGGGTTGATGCAATCAACTATCCCCCCTCCCCCAAATTTCAGGCCATATGTCTATAGTAGAAAGGATTATTGTTGTTGTTGCTGTTGCTGCTGCTGTTGTTGTTAAACTGCTGATGTTGGTGAGCTGGCAGAATCATTAACATGCCAGGCAAAATGCTTAATGGCATTTCATCTGTCTTTATGTTCTGAGTTTAAATTCTGCCAAAGTTGATTTTTGCCTGTCATCCTTTCAAGGGCGATAAAATAAGTTTCAGTTGAGCACTGGGGTAAATGTAAGGTAAATGTAATTGACTCTCACCTGTGCCCCCAAAATTGTTGGCTTTGTGCCAAAGTTTGAAACCATTATTATTATTATTATTATTAAGAAACTGCTGACAGTAGTGAGCTGGCAGAGTTGTTAGCATGCTGGACAAAATAGTGGCATTTCATCCATTGGTACCTTTCTAAGTTCAAATTCCACCGAAGTCAACTTTGCCTTTCATCGTTTTAGAGTTGGTGAAAATAAGTCCCAGTTGACCACTGAGGGTTAATGTAATTGACTAGCCCCCTCTCACTCTAAACTTCAGGCCCTGTGCGTTTAGCTGAAAGACTTATTCAGCTGTCGAGGCAATTTTTCAAGCTGTCGTCTTTTGCAGGAGTCTTTGTTCTTTTTGAGTTTCATTGAATAAATATCTGCTATTTTAGGAGATCCTTAAACTTCGAGAACGTAAGAAGAGCCGGTCTAGTCGTAAGAAGTCACATCATCATCATCACTCATCAAAGAAGAAACCTTTGTTGGATATTCCAAGGCCACATTCAGTTTGCAAGTTCTTCATGGAAGGAAAATGTTCCAAGGTAGAATGTATTTTTTTACTTGCTATTGCAAATTTTATTTGCATGAGAACTTTGTAATTATTTTAATTGAATAAGGAGAATTCTAGTTTAAGCCCTATTTAACCCCTCAGCTTTTTTTTTTTTTTGGAATTTCCAAAAAATTCTTGCAAATTTGTGTTCTACATACAGGAATTTATATGATTATGCAAAAAAAAAAAAGACAAAAATTTTCTAAACCCCCTTCCCCCCCCATAAATCCTAAAAGTTCCACTCTTCTTTGAATTTGTTTTTAATCAGAGTTTAAGGTATGGGCAGTCGGCACTTTTTGCTTTTATCCCAGCAATGGACCACCTTTGGGGGCGTCATCATTCCATTAAATATGTTTATGGGGAGAAAAATATTGAAAAAATATCAATACATGTCCGAGTATCAAAGAAACTAGGAAGGTTTCAGGTGGTCATGAGATGTCTTAGAAACAACATTTAAAATTTTCTTAAATCACATACAAAAAAATTTTTTTTTTTTTAATAATCATATGAATTCCTGTGTACAGTACACAAATTTTCCAAAAATTTCTGAAAATTCCAAACAATATAAAGTTTGCAAAGTTAAACCAGAATTCCAGTATTGAACATTCATTCAATGTAATCTTTCATTGATGTAATTCCTTTATTAAGTAGGGAGGAAACAAGATATAATATACATGTAAATTAAATGTTTTTCTTTATCTCTTGTTATTTAGTTCATTGCAGAGGAGCAATACCCCATGATTTTTGTAAGGTTTTCTAAATTGCTAACGAAGATCAATCTGGATGATTTCCCACCAATATCTCTGGAGAGTGATGTCTGTGGAGAATATATTGTTGGTGTGATATGCTTGTAGGGGAGGAAGGGCTGAGCAAAGTTTTTATTGTAGGGTTTGAAATACGAGACATAGTAGGGATTATGAGTGGGCTGGGTCAGTGGTATGGCTTTTCCAGCTGAGTAGAATGAATAATAAAGATGGAAGAGAAGAAACAGTGTGTCTGAGCTAATACTTGAGGGAAACTTTGTCGATAATCTGGATGAATTTTATTTGTAGTGGAGGGGCGTGTGGAAGGGGTGGGCTAAACTGGTTAGAAAGGATCTTCAGATGTTGAGCGTCACAGGAAGAATGACGAGGGACCAAGACTCCTGGCAGTTTGCTGTACTTGAGAAGACATTCCAAGCTAAGTAAAATCATGGTTGTCCATGTATGCAGGCAGGCTTGTTCTTTACATCTCTCTCTCAGCTAAGAGATCCTAGCCTTGTGGGTTCGGGTGTGCCAGTGCCACATAAAAGCATCCATGTCAGTGCCACGCAAAAGCACCCAGAACACTCTGTAAAGGGTTGGCTTTAGGAAGGGCATCCAGCCATAGAAACCATGCCAAACAGACAAATGGAGTCTGGGCAGCCCTTGAGCTGGCCAACTTCTGTCAAACTATCCAACCCATGCCAGCATGGAGAATGAACGTTAAAAAATGATGATGATGTGTAAGATATCTGTGAGTAGCACTAACACCATCTTGGATACAAGATTCGCATTCTAATGTAGAGAGTATTTAGGGCTGAAGTATTTTGTTCTGTTGAGGAAGTCTGTTAGAGATTCAGTTTTAACAATTTTATAGTGAATTGGTCATTATGGATGAAACATCATTTGAGATTCGGAGATTTATCATTTGTAGTGGCTTTGAGAGTTTTAAGTTCCTATTGTGTATAGGTTTGCATGTGGGTAAAAGATAGATATACAGGTGTGTATTTGCATTTTACATATTTGCATGTGATGTGTTTTGTAGTTCCTTTTAGCCAACTATTACAACTTAGACTGTGGTGGAATCTTTATTGAAAAATAAAGTTCACAAAAAAACTAAATGTCTATTAGATGACAAAAACCTCTTTCTTGCATTGTCAGGTAAAAATTGTTCTTTCTCTTTTTTTTTTTTTACCCTACAATAACCTTTTGCCTATTTTTCTTCTCATTTATTAGGCTGAAGATTGTCCTTACAGTCATGACTTCATACCACCAAAGAAATCCGAAATATGCAAATTCTATTTAAACTCCATTTGTACAAAAGAGGGCTGTCTATTTATGCATGGTTAGTTGAAATTTAAAATTAATCAAAATTCTGTAATTTTTTATGTTTTTTATTATTCTGTGACATCTTTCAAAATTAGAAGAAAAAAATAAAAAGAATAGAAAGGTAATTTTCATGCATCATTGTGTTAAATAAAATCTAATTAAGAGTATTTTGAAATTTAAAAGTAAAGTTAAAGTATTCTTCAATTTTAAAAAATATTTACTGATTTTATTTTTTCGCAGGCGAGTACCCTTGTAAATATTTCCACACTGGTGCTCAATGTTACCAAGGAGAAAACTGTAAATTTTCACATGAGCCACTGAACGAAGAAACAAAAATACTTCTGCAAAAGGTTAGCTTTTTTTGTCTGATATATCATTAAATACAATATTAATTTTTCTTAATGCTTTCATAACTTAAGGTACAGGTAGCTGTGTGGTTAAGAAGCTTGCTTCCTAACCACATGGTTCTGGGTTCCGTCCCACTGCTTGGTACCTTGGACAAGTGCCTTCTACTGTAACAATGGGATTTTACAGATGGAAACTGAAAGAAGACTGTTGTATGTGTGTATGTATGCCCCAATATTAGATTGCTTATAAGCTTTAAGCTTATAAAATATTATTATTCCTCACAGAATTGTCACTCATCACCGCTTCTCAAATCATTGCAGAAAACACACATGCTTGTTTGTTTAAAAAAACAATACTATGAAATTATAGTTCTTAAATCTAAGGAAGAAGTGAGTGGGTATCATCCTCATCATTGTTAAACATCCACCTTCCATGCTAGCATGGGTTGGACTAGTATGTTGATGTAAATGGTAGCACATTTATCTTGAATTTACAGTGGTGTGGGTTTGAGTCCCATGCATACAGAAAATTCACTTTTTTTTCTGTCAAGGGCTTATATGTCCCAATATTAGACTATTTACTTTAGTCAATACACGTGGTGATCACTTACAAGTTTTAAGCTTATAAAATATTATTATTATTTACAGAATATATATATATATATATCTGTGTATATGTTTATGCATGTGTTACTATTTCCTTATTTCAGTATTGCATGATAGTTGTAAATGAGTATCACCATCATGCAGTGCTGCCCATTATTGCCAATCTTGTTTGAAGATGTCTGGGCATGGAGAAATATTGCCTTAATTGGAAATAGGTTGAAGGTTGGCACCAGGAAGGGCATCTGGCCATAGAAAAATCCACCTCTACAAATTCCATCCAACTCATGCAAGCATGGAAAAGTGGATGTTAGAATGATGATGATTTCATTTAAATGCTAAAGTAATCACAAATTTAGATTGGTTTCATAAAACAACAACATACATGGCCTAAATATTTTTCCAGTTTATGTTCAAACCAGCCAGATGTGACCTCTCACACTGACCCAACAATGTCCTTCTAGAAATAAGTAATCACATCATAAAAATCTGAAAGCTGCAAAATGATGCATGATTAATTCAAAACAATGTGAATAAATAAGCATTACATTTCACAATCTCTATGCTAAAGGGTTAGATATAAATAGGTAAATCTAGGCATTTTCAAGTGCTTTGGTAAAAGAGACTGTTTGTGTTGTTTTGATAATGAAAATGTTAACTAAATATACTTCACAACTTGCAATATTTCATTATTAAAATTTCACTTTATAATTCAACAAAGCTAAGATTTCTCATGATGATAAATATGTTTTTTTTTCTTCTTCTAGGCCCTTGATAATCGAGATGATGAAAGATCAGATGATTCTGATGGTAAATTATTTGTTTATTTTTCTCATTTATTTATTTACATAATTATTCCTGGTGAGGTTCTTTTTAAATGATTTTTTTTTTGGTCTTGGAGAAATGGGCAGTGGATCCTCTGAGACCAGTGAGACTGATGTAATTGAACAACTGCGAGTTAATGGCTCATGAAAAGTGTGAGCAAGGAAGGAATTTCAGAAGGTTTATGTTGTGGACAATGACTAGGAAAGGGGTTTATATGGACTTGAAGAGTACGGGGATATACACAGTATTGCTCAGGAGGGCTTGAGTGGAGGTAGTATGAGATCTACCAGCTCTGAGGAGCAGATGCCACTGTAGTAGTGTGGCTGAGCGAAGAATGGGTGGAATTTATTGGCAGTTGACTTCAAACCTATCAGTTGAGTGGCCTTTTTTTAGATCTAGGATCTCTATGTGTAATAGTAGTAGTGTTGTCCCATTGTTGATAAGTGTATGCTAAAATGATGATGGGCCAATGCTTGTATTGCATAACTGACACTTGTGATGGTGGCATGTAAAAAGCATCCATTATACTCTTGGAGTGGTTGGCATTAGGAAGGGCATCCAATCATAGAAACAATGCCAAATCAAATTGGAACCTGGTGCAGCTTACCAGTTTCAGTCTAACCATCTAACCCATGCCAACATGGAAAGCAGATGCTAAATGATGATAATGATGCAATAACATTGTTTTCATCAAATTTCTTGTGTATTGTAAAGACATTGTTAGGGCTAGTGACTTTGTTGGATTGAAGTGACCTGAACTGCTTTTATACTTAATATGTTTATGTACTGTGATGGTGAGGTTATTGGAGTGGAGACGATTACTTATATACCGTTTCTAAGGTGTATAAGTAACTGAAATTGCAACACCTTCCTGAATGGGATGCTAGTCTGTCATAGGGTTAACTTCCCAGCTATTGTTGGAACTCATTTACAGCTGAGTGAATGGGAACAATATGAAATAAAGTGTTTTGCTTAAGAACACCATACATTGCCTGGTCCAGGAATCAAAGTTATGATCTTACAATTTTGAGTATATCTTAACCACTAGGCCATGCACCTTTACCTCTCTGGTATTCTACTGCATCATCATCGTTTAACGTCCGTTTTCCATGCTAGCATGGGTTGGACGGTTTGACTGAGGACTGGTGAAACCAGATGGCTACACCAGGCTCCAATCTGATTTGGCAGAGTTTCTACAGCTGGATGCCCTTCCTAACGCCAACCACTCAGAGAGTGTAGTGGGTGCTTTTACGTGTCACCCGCACAAAGGCCAGTCAGGCGGTACTGGCAACAGCCACGCTCAAAATGGTGCATTTTATGTGCCACCCGCGCAAGAGCCAGTCCAGGGGCTCTGGCAATGATCTTGCTCGAAAATCCTTACACATGTCACGGGCACAAGTGCCAGAAAGGTGACGCTGGGCACAGGTGCCATCCCGATTTCGCTTTCGCTTGCCCCAATAAGTCTTCGCAAACTAAAATATTTGAATTCTGTTATTTTTGTTCATTATATTTTTACAAGAATGGCTTTAACTATAATTATTGGGATTCTGAAACATAGAAACTAGAATATTTCAATACTGTAAATTACTTACATTAACTGTTGGCCGTGAAGAAATTTATGGTGTTAAGAAAAATTCATCTCTTTACTAACATTCATCGCACATTTTAAGACATCTTTAAAAAATATTTTTGTTTAGATTCCCTTACACATGAAAGTTTAGAACATATGAGAGATAAAGGAGGCAACCAAGCACCTGGATCAAATGGAGGAAGCAAGAAGATACCTTCTTTGTTTGATATCAAAGTCTACCCACCTGGTCAGAGTCCTAAAAAGCCACAAGGTTCTACTGTACAGCCACCTGGCAGGTAAGGCACGAGTTAAAAATATAAATTCAGATAATATGCTTGCATTATAATCTAGTCTTAAATGTTTTGATTTCAAAAATATTTTCAGTTTGGTGATATAACAAATTTTTTTTTCAATCAAAATTCACATATTAGAATGATTGGCATGTTTTATGTAGTCTCCACTTTGAAAAACTAAAATTTCAGCTATGTCTGAAATATTATTTGTTCATATTGGTAATGAGTTCCATAATATACTGATTGATTTTTGTGACATGAAGTCTATTCTTTATTTTTAGATATTGAAGAAATATCTGTAAATCTGTCCACAAAACAAAACAAACCTCATAAAACAACATTTGTACTCTAACCCTTTAATATTCAGACTGACCATATCAGCCCAGATATTCTTCCTGTTTTATATTCAAACTGACCAGATCAGGTCTCTCACATCTACCCGACAATGTTATTCTTAAAATAAACAATCACATCATTGATATCTTGAAGCTAAAAGATAATGCATGATTAATTGAGATCATCATCATCATCATCATCATCATCATCATCGTTTAACGTCCGCTTTTCATGCTAGCATGGGTTGGACGATTTGACTGAGGACTGGTGAAACCAGATGGCTACACCAGGCTCCAATCTGATTTGGCAGAGTTTCTACAGCTGGATGCCCTTCCTAAACGCCAACCACTCAGAGAGTGTAGTGGGTGCTTTTATGTGTCACCCGCACGAAGGCCAGTCAGGCGGTACTGGCAACGGCCACGCTCAAAATGGTGCATTTTATGTGCCACCCGCACAAGAGCCAATCCTTGAATAAATAAACATAACATTTGACAGAGTGATTTGAATGTCAAAGGGTTAAATTAGAAGCTGATATGTGCTTTATGTGAATTATTGTATGTTTTATGGGAGAGTTCTTTTGTAGTTCATTATTTAAACAATTGTTTTTGTTTTTTTACATCTGTTTCAGGCCTGGTTTTTACAAAGATGCTTTGTCTCTGTCACCATCTGGGAATTCTTCTTGTTCATTGCCTCCATCTGGTGCAGGTATTGGAGGATTAGGCTCTGTGTCAATTCGTCCTCCAATTGGATCTCCTGGGCATTCCTCTTTTATTGGTTCTCGCCAAACACCAGGGGATTGTCCTCCCCAGCAGCAACAGACACCTCCACAACTTGGCTGCAGCCCACCACATCCTCAACAGTCTGTTATGATTGGTTCAAATTATCCTGATGACAAGAATGTTCCTCAACCATTAGGTATATAACTTGTTTCCCATAAATGTTCACCTTTTTCATGTTTCTCGTTATCATTGTGATGGGGTCAATTTGCTTTGCTGTTCTTTTGAATGTAGCCAAAAGTATTAAATTAACTATGTTGAATGCAAGCTGATACTTGTAAGTGTGCAAATAAATATATTGTTAAAGGTGTTGTTTTTTAATTAACAGAGGAAGGTAAATGAACATTTAATGTAGATTTAATGACCACTGCATTTTGGCGCTTAATTCTTTTCTTGTCTGCAGATTGACCATTTTCAGACATGTCAGTATTAGGTTCAAGTAACTGTTAATGTTTTGGAAACATTTTGTCAATACTTATTGAAAATCCTGAAGTTAAGCTTCATATTGTATGATAGTTTGTAAATCACCTAAAATAAGAATTCACTAATAAAAGCTGTTGAAAAATATATCATTTCTTTTGATGGAAAAAGAATAAGGTTATTACTTCACCGTTTAGTATAAATATTGTTAATAAAGTTAGCTGCTGCTGATTTTTTTTTCAGTTAAATCCATCAGTTAAATATTGATTTGTTTTTGTAATAGCTTTATAATTGTGTTATAAAATTTATCTTGTCCTTTTTTTCAAGTTTTCTATATTAAACTGAAAAGTTTAAATTAGGCTAGAAATTGTTCACTTGTTTTAATAACAGTACTGTAATTACCTTAACATTAGTTTTAAAATGCTCTTACCTTAACATTAGTTTTAAAATGCTCTTACCTTAACATTAGTTTTAAAATGCTCTTACCTTAACATTAGTTTTAAAATGCTCTTACCTTAACATTAGTTTTAAAATGCTCTTACCTTAGCATTAGTTTTAAAATGCTCTTTTTGCCTATGACAATATTTAGGATGAAATATCAGAATGTCTTTAAATGTTTTAAGGTAAATGTTGTCTTTTGTTGTTATCTGTTCCCAACTGCATTGCTGTGGTTTTCTATAATCATATTTATTGATGTATTTTCTTGTTTAGATAACCTTCATCATCCTTTACATCATCCATTTCATCATCGTCATGGAGCGTTAGAAGATCGGCATAACACCGATGAAGAAAAAGAAGAACGAAAACAAGTTCCTATTGAAATTCCCTCCCATTTACCTCCCAAACAAAAAGAGTTGTTTATGCGGATTCAACAGCAACACCAGCTTGCAGCAACGACCACAGAGAATACGGATGTCAGAGATGATGCAAAACGTAATTCTTTTTTTTTTTTTCACTTGTTTTAGTCAGACTGTGGCCATGCTGGGACACTGCCTTGAAGGATTTTAGCTGAATGTATTGACTTCCATACTTGATTAATTCTTTTTTTTAAGCCTGATACTTATTCTGTTGGTCTCTTTTGCCAAACTGCTTAGTTATGGGGACATAAACACACCAACACCGGTTGTCAAGTAGTAGTGGGGACACACACACATCTACTACAGTCTTCTTTCAGTTTCTGTTTACCAAGTCCACTCTCAAGGCCTTGGTCAGCCCAAGGCTATAGTAGAAGACAGTTGCCCAAGTTGTCACACAGTGGGACTGAACCCAGAACCATGTGGTTGGGAAACAATCTTCTTAGCATACAGCCACACTTGCACTAAGTCTGGTTAGTCTTTCTTTGAATTGATTTTTTAAAAACTGAATTATATGTATGATGGTTTCTATTAGGTGTAGATGCTGAGATAATTAAATGTCTTGAGAATTCAACACCGTATTTAGTTGTGTGTTTCTTGATTCCAGGTTCAAAATCCACATTGTTCTTCATGTTTCCTACTTCAATGCTGTTATTGATTTGCCTCAGATCAGCTTGAATCAAGCAGATCTACATATTCAAAGGAATTCTAGAAAATATATCTAAAAGTTTTTTCCCCCCTTTTTAAAATAGCAAGGTATAGTTTGAGTGAGATTTGACTGCTATTTTTAGTAGATCTTGAAACCACATAGAGACCTTGTTGGTTTCAGTATATTTGAAATGGAGTGTATTCCTCTCACTTTCATCTTTTGACCTTGTGTCTAAGTTAGAAATCATTATTTACATTTATCCCCACTTAAAATGGATGTTCTGTTTGAACAAGCTTTACTGCAGGAGATATGAGGAGAGAAACTCTCATATTGGCTTTTGGTGCAAAATGCTCTCTTGTTTATATTGCTAGCGGGGAGATAAATCCCCACCACCTCCAACACCGAGACTGTTGGATCATGTGATTTCATCCTCCTTTGGTTTTGTCAATGATGGATGCTTGACTGCTAGAGATGGCAAGGGCTCATCTCCCTGCCAGTGATATACAGAACAACAGTGCCAGAACAAGTGCTGGTGTTCCAGTGAGCTTGTTAAGAAACCTATATTAGCGACAGAAGCAGTTTTAATACTGAGAGGTAATACTTATCCTCACTTAAATGTGAATGTTCTGTTAGAATAAACTTTACTGCAGTAGATACCATATATATATGTATATATATATATATATATGTTACCTGAACTGAAAGCATGTGGTGGCTAGGTGAACTCTCTTGCAATATATTACTGAATCTTATTTTTTAAGTTTAAGCAGGATTTGAACTTCTAAATATAAATTGATACCGTAGAATATCTAATAGCAGGGTATAGTTTTTTCCTGTTATGGCAACTACAATTTTTTATAATATAATTTACTCATTCTGCCAGTGGGAAAAAAAAAAAAAAAAAAAATATATATATATATATATATATATATATATATATATATATATATATATCATCTTCGAAACGCCTAGTTTAGAATAGAGGCAGCTGATGAAGGAAAAGTTCCATAAGTGGCTCGTCTGTTTTCCTATGTGTTAATTCTGTTGTCCGTAAAAAAAAAGTTCGTTTTTTGTGCTTTGTTTATGTTCCTGTTCTTTTTTTGACGTCCTGTACCCGGATATGCATCTATATATACATGTAGATGTAGGTATGTGCATATATGTATGTATACATGCATATGCTCATATATCATTTGTATTATATATATATACATGTGTGTGAATGTACGTATATATAAAATAATGTAACAGACACACTGCCTATTCTTGTAAGGAAGATAACTTTATTATCACAATGAATCAAAAGTTAGTTCCCTTTACTACGAATGTCATTATAAGGTGCGATTTGCCTCATCCTCTCAACCTTGCCATTTTTATTTTGTGGCTATATTTCTAATAAGCAGACTACCATTTTTCATTTTCCAATGTAATCAAGATTATGGAGTGGTTCAGTAAAATGTACATCATCATGATCATGATCATCATCATCATCATCACATGCTTGAGTCAAAAGCAACTTCTCAAAGCAGTATTTTGATGGCTAGATGCCTTTCCTGTTGCCAGCTATCATCTCTGTTTCCAGGCAGAGTAATATTTCCTCATGGCCAGACATGTTTTACAAGGATGATTGGAAACAAGGGACACCATATGTTGATGACACTTGTTTGCAAACATTGAGCAACACTGGCAACAGGAAAGGCATCTAGGAGACACCAACACATGCACATGATCGCACTGCAGACCTCTTTCAGTTGCTGTCTACCACATCCACCTACAAAGCTTTGGTCAGCCTGACACTATAAGAAAAGGATACTTGCCCAAGACACCATGCTGTGGAACTGATTCCAAAATCACATGGTTAGGAAACAAACTTCTTAACATGCAGCCTTTACCATATATATATATATATATATACTGCTGAGGACATACGTAAGCTCGCAAGGAATGAAGCCAGTATGCTCCGTTGGATGTGTAATGTCAATGTGAATACCCGTCAGAGTGTAAGTATCTTGAGAGAAAAGCTGAACATCAGAAGCATCAGTTGTGGCGTGCAAGAGAGACGATTGCGCTGGTATGGACATGTGGTGAGAATGGAGGAGGATAGCTGCGTGAAAAAGTGCCACACCCTAACAGTTGAGGGAACCCGTGCAAGAGGTAGGCCCAGGAAGACCTGGGCTGAGGTGGTGAGGCAAGACCTTCGTACATTGGGCCTCACCGAGGCGATGACTACGGACCGAGACCTTTGGAAATGGGCTGTGCGTGAGAAGACCCGGCAAGCCAAGTAAGATCGTTGCCAGTGCCCCTGGACTGGTTCTTGTGCGGGTGGCACATGAGATGCACCATTTTGAGCGTGGCCGTTGCCAGTACCGCCTGACTGGCTCCTGTAGGATTTTCGAGCGAGATCGTTGCCAGTGCCCCTGGACTGGCTTGTGCGGGTGGCACATAAAAGACACCATTTCGAGCGTGGCCGTTTTCGTGCGGGTGACACGTAAAAGCACCCACTACACTCTCTGAGTGGTTGGCGTTAGGAAGGGCATCCAGCTGTAGAAACTCTGCCAAATCAGACTGGAGCCTGGTGTTGCCATCCGGTTTCACCAGTCCTCAGTCAAATCGTCCAACCCATGCTAGCATGGAAAGCGGACGTTAAACGATGATGATGATACAAAGTATAAACATTCACACACAGATACACAAACACACACATGCACGTACACACACATATAATCCACACACACAAACATACATTGTATCTGCCAACATTATGGCGTAATTCTGAGGCCCCCGAAACAGCTGCCAAACCTGAAATACCCCATCTTCTCCCCTTTGTTTTTCTGTCTTTCTACTCTGTGTAAATCTGCTCTGTTAATATTTAAATAGCTATATATTTATACAAGAATGTTCATTGCCTGAATATCTTCAGCCTTTTGAAATTTATTGTTTTCTTTTGTAGTTGATGATATTGATGACTGGTATTCAAGTGATGAAGATGAAGATGGAGAAGGTGGCCCAAAGTTAGCTGAAATCTTAAAAAACCTTAATAAACAGGTATGTACATTAATTAGGCTGACAGAACATAGAAAAGTTGGTGTTAAAATGATGATGAAGATGATGATGATGATCATCATTAGACTGCAATAATACTGGGGCACTACCTTAAAGAGTTTGATCAATCAAAAAATCCACTTCTGTGCATATTTTAAGTTTGGTATTTATTCTATCTGTGTCTTATTGAACTGCTAAGTTATAGGGGTATAAACAAACTGATACCAGTTATCAAGTGGTGAAAGACAACTACAAAAACATACATGCATGTGCACCCCCCCCACACCTCCCTCCCCAGAATAGACATATTTTGATATTTGCATTTTCAAACCCCTCCCTCCTTTCTTATATACTTCACCTCCTTCTCCTCCAGTATCCCCCAGCCCAGTTTCTGACCCTTTGCCATTTCCTTTTGTCCTTCCCCATTTTTTTTATACAATGAATATTTCACAAATGCATGTACACATGACTGGCTTTTACACATATTCTGTGTACAAAATTCTTCTGGTGTCGGTCACCTTGAGTCTATGTTAAAAAAAAAAACACTTGTTCAAGGTGCCACATATTGAAATTGAACATGGAACCACTTGGTTCTGGAGCAAGCTTTTTAACCACACAGTGATTCTTCTCTGTTGTTTCTTAGTAACTTGTAGACTTTTACTGGTGTAAGCAATCAGTATAACAAAAACACCAAATAGTTTGTGTTGAAAATATTATTTGTCTGGATGAAGAAATAAATACATGCTAAATTCTATTTTCTCTATTGTATGTTTCATGGCTTTTAAAATTTTTATTCTGTCTCCTTAGCCTCCTGAACCACCAGTTCAACCCCAGCCTGACATTTCCAACAACTCCACTTTAAATATCATGCAAATGATTAATGCTATACGTGGGCAGCCAGCAGTCACATCTGCAGGAGCAGGCGGATCATCACAAACAACAGTCTCTACTACTAGTACAATAGTTACTACTAGTAATAACAGTAATAGTAGTAGTAGTAATAATAATAGTAGTAGTAGTGTTGGCACTAGTACTTGTTCTAGTTCATCTGCTACATCTACTGTGTCAGCTACTGGCAGTGCAGCTTCATCTACCTCAAACACAAGGTATTTACTTATTTCTTACTTGTTTCTTTTGTGCTATTCATGTTGGGAAGGGGCATGGATGGCTTGGTGGTTAGGATATTTGGCTTACGATAGTAAGGTTGTGAGTTCAATTCCCAGCGACGCATTTTGTCCTTGAGCAAGATGCACATGTTGCTCCAGTCCACTCAGCCGGTGAAAATATGTAGTACCTGTATTTTTAAAGGGCCAGCCTTGTCACACTCTGTGTCATGCTGAATCTCCTTGAGAACTACATTAAGGGTGCACATGTCTGTGGTGTTGTCAGCCATGTGCATGTTAATTTCGGATCATCCAGAACCCTTGTCAATGTAACTGACGGAGTGTCACTATTCATGTTAGGAAAATAATATAATTGATAAAAATAAACCTTGGTTCAGTGTAGTGAGTCTTAAAATTCTCCCTCTCCATCACTTTCTTTTTCTGTTTGAAACTGTTATCCTAAATCCACTGGTTTGGACACATATAAATGCATCAAATGTGCCTCCCCTATTAACTCCTCTTTACGGAGTTAATGTGACAAAGAAAGCAGTATTTTTTTTTAAAACTTTCTGTTGCAAATTGTGTCAGCAATTTTTAACTTACCATGCAAAGTGCAGTAGACACTTTTGTTTAATTGCCAATAGATTGCAAAGTTTAAAAATGAAAGATTGAGATTCTGTCCTCTAAATATTAATGATATCAACAATGCTTCTTGTAACACTTATAGTAGTAGTTAAACTGCTGCAACATTTGCCTGACTGAATGAAATATCAGACTTCTTTCTCTCAGGTCATTAGTTTATATCTAACCAAGAACATTTCATTGTTTCCTTGGGCAAAACAATTCTCTATACCCAACTAAAACTACAAGTGTATGAAAGGTCTCATTATTTTATGACAACACTTTTTACAAGAAAGACGTAACCTTCAGTCATTGTATATTGTAGCTATCTTTCTTATGATTATGAGTTGAAGTTGATAGTTACCTGACACGAATGCTTAGTTTTTGTTTGTTTTACACCCATTTTCCCCTCTTTGAATGGACAGGATGATTTATTTGTTTTAACTGTTGATTTTGCAGTTTACTATCCTCCCATCCTGTTATTAACCACTCATCTGTGAAGTTAGTGGGTCTTAATTGTCTTGTTTACTCCAACAAATTCTAGTAACGTTGAAATTATGACCATGTCTAAGGCCTTAATTCCACTGTCAAATTTTTCTGTTCATTTCACGAAAGTCCTTTAAAACCATGATTGATATTATCTTAGTTTTACTTCTTTTGCGTTTTATGTGATTTATAAAAATTACACTGTGTAACATGAGTGTTGTCATTAGGTAGTAACTGTTATTTCCTATTTGCTTACCCTTAAAAAGTATGAGAAATGGCTAACATTTCCTTCAAACTTTGCTTTTGTTACATTTATTCAAACCCTAAAGATTCCCCTCTCAACACATGGCTATGATACTCCCCAACAACTCCTGCTCTTGATTGAGAGATGCTCATATTGTCAGCCACTAAGGGACATTCTCAAGCAATTGACAAGCAAATCCGTAGCATTGAGCAGAATATTTGCTATAACAATATTTCTGCTTCAGCAACTCAACGTTGAATCTGTAATGTAATGGAAAATAGGTCAGTTTCAAAACATTGATGTCCAGGCCACAAAAGTGAAGTTTGAAAGGAATAGTAGTAATTTCCTTTGATTTCTAGGTAGAAGCAAGCAGGAAATAACATTTACTGACCAAAGACAAAAAAAAAAAAAAAAAAATCGAAATTTGTTACACATTGTTATTTCAAGATGAATTTATGATTTCTAGTTTGCGATTGGTAGAAACTTGCTAATAATTTTGTTGGTATTTTTATAGTTCGGCCAGAAGAGACCCTCGCCTACAGGTAACAAAAGCTACAACTTCTTCAAGTGATAGTAAACCACCATCAACTGCAGCAGCACCTGTGAAAACTGACCCACGATTGATATCTAGTAAACCTGCAGTGACAGAAACCAGCCCACCTTCTTCAGTTCCTGTTCCTCAAGACTTTGTTGTTGTTCCTTCAACTCCCCCTGGTGAGATTGTTTATCGACTGTATGAAGTTTCCACTTACAAAATCCCACTTTCAGCTACCATCGATGTATTTCATTCTAAATATAAAGATGATCCCCGGATCCAAAAACATCTGAGTAATCCTCCTGAGTCCTTGAAGCAAAAAATTCTACCAGGTGATCCAGATAAAAATTTAATCAAATCATTTGTTGTGCCTAATCCAAATCGTCCTGGTAAAGATACTACTGTTGATGACTTACCAATGCCAACGTTACCTCCTGTAAACCTACCACCTATTACCTCAACAGCAGCTGCATCTACAACATCTAAAAGGCCTCAAGATCCTCGCAGGACAAGAATACTGCCTCCTAATTCTCGTATTGTAAGTAAAAAGGTTGAAGATAAAGACAATACAGAACCAAATAAATCTGCAGATCCACGCATTTCCCGAGGTGGACCTGATCAGTTTCCACCTGCAAAACCTTTGGATCCAAGATTGCTGAGACTACAACCAGGTTCAGCTGGACCTTCTCGGCCGATTGATCCTCGAAGATTAAAACAAGAGTCATCTAAGCCATTTCCTGGACGAGCATCTAATGATCCTAGAGCCAACAAACAGCAGTCACCTGTTGCTGAACAAAACCTACCCCCAATGCTGGCACAAATGCCAAATCCGGCTGTACCAAGACCACCTGTAGATTCCGCTAACGAGAAACGAGGTCCTCGTACACAAGAAACACCTGCTCCCCTTCATCCCGTACGACCAAGCAATCCAAAGGAAAGCCAAAGCAAAACTGAACCGTCAGACTCAAGTACTGCAGAGGTGTCGCAGCCTAAATTAGATCATCGAAATGACCCTCGCTTTAAACGGAAACCTGCTGGTGAAAGTGGTAGCTCATTACCGCCTATTCGAAAGGTTACTGGACAGCGTAAAGTTAACATGGAGTATAGTTCACCATTAGGTACAGAAGCAGACAAACCTGAACCAAATTCTGGATATAATAGTTATAACAGGCCTCCTAATGCTAATCGGCAAATGAGTGGCAATAATAATAATAAAATGTGGACAGGTGGACCTGATTCCGGGCCTCCAACTTTACCTTCTGGTAAGCCTCATTCTAGTGGAGGTAATGACACTACACATGGTTCCCTTGATCCCAGAGATGTTGCTAATCATCCTTCCACATCTGACCCTCCTTCAAATTTTCCCCCTCAAATGCAACCGAGTGGGCCACTACAACAATACCCTCCTGTACTTCCTCCAGATCAACCCAAGTTAAAAGATTTATTCAAAATTATTGACCCCACTGCATCTCCATTTTGTTGATAAGAAATATTCATGATGATAATGTTACTGTTTACATGGTTTCCTTTGTAAATGTTTCTTCATTTTACTTTTCCAAAGTAAGACGAGTCACTTTATGATCTCTTAGTATACTTCTTTACTGCTCTTTCTTTCTTTCTTCTCTCTCTTTCTGCCTCCCCCATCTCTCTCTTCTGTCTGTCTTGCTAACTCTCCCCCTCTCTATATATATATACTTGTTTGAAATAATGTTCTGTCTTGTTTGAGACTTCTAAAGCAACAGTGATCACAGGTGCTGGTAGTTTATCTCTTTCATTATACCTCTGTTTTGCAATACAGGGTTTGATGCTTGGACATTGCATCATAAACAAAATAAATGAACTACTAATAATGTTGATGGATAATTTGAAGAAAATGAAATGAGGAATGGATTTTATTAAAATCGTGACTAGAGATAAAAATCTCTGCTAAAACATGTTATAGACTACTGGAAGTTTTTATTTAACATTTTTGATGTAAATATTTCTTGATTTGATTTAGTGAGTCTTTGTTATTTCTACTATTTAAATGATGACATGTACAGCTTCCAAGTCTCCACTATATTAACAGAACTTGTCTTTTACAAAGGCTGTTTGAATAAGCTTATTTAACAAAAACACAAATAAATAAAGAAAATACCCATCTCCCCTCTATGAAACCAGAATAATTTTAAGATATTGTGGGAATCTTTTATTTTCTGAAGTCTGTGAGGAATATTTAAATTATTATTACATTAATTCTTTTGTTTGTTTTTAAAATTGTACGTTTTGATCCATCTGCTCATCTTATTTAAAATAATTCAGGGTTGTAATTAATGAATTTGAACAAGATGTGATAAATATTTTGTTGTAGAGAAGATTATGTGAATGATATTTGTGAAGATATATAAGTTTATATTCAAGAGTCAGATATTAAATGATAACATGCAGCGATGTTTTTAAAAGCCTTAAAAGAAGTTCTGTAGTTGGTGATACTGCCAGTGTGTCATATGATATGAAGTTCAAAATACAGTTACATTATGTTATCTATGAATATCAAACTTGCATTAAGCCAGTAGTAGTAGAAATATATATAATAATAATAATAATGATGATAATAATAATAATCTATTGTAGTGTTTTATTTGACACCTAGTTGTGTAATTTTTGTAACATTCAAAAATTGAAGCACAAAACATCAACTTGTAATGTTGACTGACTGCATACTCTGTCACAGTCACTGATGAGTCCATGGAAAGCATTAAATCAAAACAAAAACTAATTGCTAAATAAATATTATGTCATTTAAGGTTATTGGTTGTTGCTGATGATGATATATATATATAAATATAAAATATATAAATGTTTAATCGAGAATCATTAAGCCAACAAAATATAGTTTTGCCAATGGCTCATCGAGGACTAAGTTTCAAAATTTAGGAAGATCTCGTTAAATTAGCTCTTCCTAAATTTTGCTCCTTAGTTCCCAATGAACCATAGGTAATACAAGGTATTTTGTTGGATTAATGATTATGGATTAAATATTTTTATTTACTCTCACACTTACCTTTTAAGTACTTCATCTAAGTGATCAGGCATAACCTCTTTTTGTATTTGTCACCCGTAGGAATGTATATGTAATATATGTGTGTGTGTATTCTATACATGTCTATCTTTGTCATCTGTGTATATATATATATATATATATATATATATATATATATATATATATATAACCCATGCTAGCATGGAATGTGGACATTAAACAATGATGATATATATATATATATATATATATATATATATATATATATAAACATTGGCCATAATAGCATTGATATGGATTTGGGTTGGTTGTATTTGTTTAGAATGATGCTGGAGCTTTCTCAGTAACAGTTTCAAATAGTTAGGTACCTTATATACTTAGGGAGGTACTGTGTGTGTGTACATGCCTCTATTGATATAGCATAACCCAGGTTTCAATCTATGATTCTCTAAACTCTGCTTCATCTTAGATGCATATATATTCAAGCCTATGCATACAACTGAAAGTAAGTTATTGAGTCTATCATTTCCAACAATGAATATCTCAGTTACATGATCAATTGAATTAGCATCTTAAGTGACTGAGTATTCCACAGACATATGTACCAGTATTCCAGTAGTTTGATCAACTGGATTATCTATGTATCAAATTCTAAGAGGTTTGATTATTTCAATGACACCAGTATTCTTAGTCTAATCCCCAGTTTGAAATTCAGGTACAGGACATAATAAGCATGACCGAATGGTTAAGAAGTTTGTTTCACAATCATGAAGTCTCTGGTTCAATACCAGTATATGACATCTTGGATGAGTGTCAGACTTGGATGAACTCATGTCTTGAGAATGAAATCAAATTAGTGGAAACTGTGTAGAAGTTCGTTGGAATTACTCTGTATGCAAACACACACAGTACAGGCATGCATGCTGAATGTTAATAATGGCTAGAAAAACCACCCTTTCCTACCTTGTTTTTAGACACACAATTAACAGCATTGTGGTCTTCATTAGTGTATTAAATGTTTACTAGCAGTTATTGTGTAAAGGGGCAGTAACTTGAGTGGTCTAAATTTATATCCAGATACAGTTATTGCATTGTATCCCTCCCACTTAATAAACTAAAAATTTTATTCACTGCTGCTATGGTTTCTAACTTGTCACTTATACTTTGTCTTTGATAAATATATTTAACTCAAAATTGCCTAAGAGATTCCTTACTGGAGCTGAATGCAACAATTTGCCAGAGTTTAGTTAGCTTTTAAGTGTGAGGTTTAAATTCCATCATGAGTATAGCCTGAAGAAGAATGGACTGTACATAGCTGACTTAATTTGGATGCAGCATAAGATGGAAACTTTCTTTGGTAACCCAGTGATCAAATCATTTATTATGGGACATCTATACATCATATTCATTGAAAAAATTTCAAGTTCAAATCCCACCGAAATTAACTGTGATGTTCATCCTTCTGGGGCCAATAAGATGAGGTGCCAGTCAATTACTAGGATTGATATTTGTGGCTTTGTACCTATGTTAGAAATTATTATTATTATTAATCGAACTAGCATAATAAGTACCAGTTGAGCACTGGGGTTGATGTAATTGAGTTACCCCCTCTGCTGAGATTGCAGGACTTGTGCTAAAATTTGAAACCATTATTGTTAAGGTGGCGAGCTGGCAGAATCGTTAGCATGCCAGGCAAAATGCTTGATGGCATTTTGTCCATCTTTAAGTTCTGAGTTCAAATTCTGCTGAGATTGACTTTGCCTTCTTTCATCTCTTTGGAATATGAATTAATTATCAGTGAAACACTGGGGTCGATGTAATCGACTAATCCCCTCTCCCCACATTTCAGGCTTTGTGTCTTTAGTAGAAAGGATTATTATTATTATCAAAGTGATGAGCTGGCAGATTGGTTAGCATGCGGGGCAAAATGCTTAGTGGCATTTCCTCTGGTTTTACGTTCTGGGTTCAAATTCCACTGAGGTTTGACCTTGCTTTTCCTCCTTTTGGGATTGTTAAAATAAGTACCAGTTGAAAACTGGAGTTGATGTAATTGAATTTTCCTCTCCCCAGAATTTGAAACCATTATTATTATTATTATTATTATTATTATTATTATTATTATTATTATTATTATTATTATCACAATAATGGTAGATATGACCACTACAGTAAACTACTGGACTAGAAATATTATATACAGTATCAATTAAGTAATTTGTTGTTCAGTGAATATTTAAGAACACACACAAAAAAGAAAGGTAAAAGATCGCTGCTATTTAACCTGCTCAGAGGTAACAATACTTGATGACAAGGATATTGTTCTAAGTTTAAGTCTCATTTAGGTCAGCTTACATTTTTTTTTTTTATCATTCCTCTGGGGAAGCAGGTATGATAGTGGGAATTTAATGAGAAATGTATAGATGATATATTGAGGTCATGTGTTGATTTAATCAGTATTAGCTCTTTTAATACAATAACCTCAGGGGAATTTGAAATACATTTTTTTATTGTTAGTAACTATCATGGTGTGATGTGGTAGTAAGTTCTTGGTGAGCTGAACTTGCATTCTGGTTTCAATTTCTTGTTGGTACCATTTTAATTACATTGCAAAATGCCTATGGGAAAGGCATGCATGTTGTTATTCTCATTCTCCCATCACCTAAAAATATGGAGTGTCATGCCTATGTAAAAATAAAAATTGATATTATTGTTGTTATTATTATTATTATTATTATTATTATTATTATTATTTATTATTATTATTATTACCTTTGCCTTGGTGGAGGTATTGTTTCCAGTCTTGTTTGTTTGTCTGTGGACAAGATATATCAAGAACCACTGGATGGATTTGGATGAAACTTTCAGGGATGTTTGGCATCGTGACTGGCACGGACTGATTAGATTTTGGGTTCGATCTGGTAGTGGACAAGGATTCTGGATTATTTTTCCTGTTTTTTTTACTTCAATTTTGAGAGCAGTTGAGTTTATTTCAGATATTCTCATTTTAAAAAAACATCTCTGGCTAATCATTGAGAAGACATTGGTGTTGCCTTGGCGGAGGTTTGCACTCTCTGAGTGCTCTTATTATTATTATTATTATTATAATGGCCACCATTCTGTGAAGACATACAAAGCTGGAGTTCTGTGATTTGTAAGTGTTTAATCAAATGTTTCAGCTGGTTGCAGCCCGTTTAATCATATGTTTTAAAATAATTGTTTTGCTTGCATTGTCTGGATTGTGGTGGCAACATTTTTGTGTAATTGCACCCCCTTTTTGGGAGTGTAACTCAGTAATGATTCTTGTGCATTTTTGTGAAGACAAGAATTCATTTATTTCTGCAATTTTAAAAAAAATGTTTGAAAATCATAATAATTGACAGCAAGCAGCGTTCTGTTGACACTGTTGTAACATTGAACACAGCCGTGGCTGAAGTTAAAATTGATTTCTTGCCAAAAGAGAAATAGAATTTCCTCTTGTTGATATGGCGGTAGTAACATGTGCAACAGTACTAGCAAAGACTGAAAACAACAACAAAGGTGATGACAACAGCAGTAACAACAATGTGAACAGCAGCTTCACCAACAGAAGCAACAATAATAGCAACTGTATCAGCAATAACAGGAACAAGATAAAAAAGCAGCAACATGAACAAGATTGAAAACAATTGTTGTTGGCACGCCGTCGCTTATGACGTCAAGGGTTCCAGTTGATTCGATCAACGGAACGGCCTGCTTGTGAAATTAACGTGCAAGTGGCTGAGCACTCCACAGACACGTGTATCCTTAACGTATTTCTCGGGAATATTCAGCGTGACACAGTGTGACAAGGCTGGCCCTTTGAATTACAGGCACAACAAAAACAGGAAGAAAGAGTGAGAGAAAGTTGTGGTGAAAAAGTACAGCAGGGTTCGCCACCACCCCCTGCCGGAGCCTCCTGGAGCTTTTGGTGTTTTCTCTCAATAAACACTCACAACGCCCAGTCTGGGAATTGAAACCGCGATCCTATGACCGTGAGTCCGCTGCCCTAACCACTGGGCCATTGCACCTCCACTTTGAAAACAATAACAACAGCAGAAAGAACAAAGCAGTTATCAATAGTAACTGTGTGGAAAACAACAGCAGCAGCAACAATAATATAAAGAACTATAATAATGCTTTATTTTTTCGAAGGCAGCTAGCTAGTAGACCGTCCATTCAGTTCAAGATTTGAAAAATAAAGCACTGCAGTACAAAAGTGACATTTTGCAATAAGATCTTATGTGCCCCAGTGAGGAGGAAAGCAACCCCTCTGAATGATAAACAATTGTCTACAAATATGCTTCTTGCGAGGAGAGGAAACTTAAATTTCCTACTCTGGCAGAGACTGAAAAATGTCTCCAAAATGTGTGGCCCTCAGTGCTACATATATGCAAAGGTAAGCAGTAGGGGACGGTAACTGTTATATGCAGCAGTGAACAAGAAGCCAGAAGAATGGCGATTATCACTTGCTTTTGTGATGATTCCCCCATTACATGGGTTAAAGCTTGACTCGAATTCATGTCAAGAACATGCTGGTTCACCATGATCCAGTGAGAGTTTTAGCCATTTTGCAAGAGCATAGGGAGATTGTGGAGGTGAAGTCCACCCAACAACTCAGTAGGACTGGAATTCCAGATACTAGTTCTCCAGAGGAAATAAATCGCATTCCTGATTTTTCTTCTGTTTTGGAGAATGCGAACAGATGTCCGTTTATATAAAAGGGAAAAGAAACGAAGTGTTTTGTGTGTGGGAATACGAGTCCCCTCAAAGCATTATGCACCACAGTGGAGAAAGCACGAAACTTTCCTTCGTCACTACCAACTCCTCAAGGTGTGGACAAAACTACTACCTCACATCTGCCTCTTTCCTCTGACTTGGGTCCCACAAAAGCAAAGACCTCATTGACATTGCACCAAAAGGCCTTTGTCAGGGATAAGAGAAAAACTGAATCTGAAGCGAACAGTGGTTGGCCCAAATTGAAGGCCCTAAGACATGATGGTCAAAAATCCGTCACAGCTCCAATTAAAAAACAAATCAACACATTCATCACAGGAAAACCCATTTTTACAAACACATTCACAACCCCCCCCCAAAAAAAACACGAAAGCAAAAAGAAACACCCAAAAACAAAATGACCAACAGTCACACTCTTGGGTACATACTTCCTTCATCAATTTCACTATTGTTCAGAAGAGCAGCATTGAATTGATTGAGGAAATAATTAATAGCATAGATGTAATGGAGAAGGTTTTGCGGATTTCCTCCCAAAAACTCCATCGTACAGGATGTTAATCCAAACAGATCCGGATACGTCTCTGGATTTGAAACAAAAATTTATCCAGGACATTGGGAGGGTTTAGTAAGTACCCATCAAACAACTTTCTAGAAAACCCTTTCCCCACTCTCCCTTGACCAAAAAGAAGACCGTGTCAATAGTCATCCCTGAAGACCAAGGTATACACCTCCCATTTTCTTTACTCTAAGTTAAATGGCTACACTTAGTTTAGTGTAAATGTTTGGGGCCTGGGTTCGGTTTGGAAGCAGGGTCAACTGCTCAACGATCTCAGGTCCCGTGATTTAGATGTGACAGGAATTAGTGATACAAAAATTTCTAGGAAGCATGCTCTAGCATCCATTTTTGAAGACTACAAGATATTCTCATCTTGTGATCTGTTGGGAGCGGGTAGCAGTGTTATTCCAAAAATCCTTAAGTCTCAAAGTAAGGACAATCTTCTTGGACCCAGACAGTAGGTTGGTGGTCCTAAATGTGAATGGCAGTGAAGGTGGTGCCTTTTGATTGGTGGCCATGTATGCCATGATAGGGGCTGGAAGGCCAGATTTCTTCAGGCATTTAAAACCTTCCTGGGAACGTTTCACACTTTAGTACTAGTGGAGGACTGGAATAGTATTTTGGACATACAGAAGGACTGTATGAGTCTTGTACATAGAAGAAGTGGGTGTAAAAGCCTTGAAAATCTGCTCAAACTTATGTCTGACAGGTATCGACCGGATCTCTCTGATGTGTCAGTGTGGATCACAAGTCATCCTGATTGTACCTAGATAGAGTATTAGGCCAATGGACAGGGGATAACCTAGGGTGTCCACAGTTCAAATTGGTCGGCCACACAAACCACAAATTTCTGATCTGCACAGTTGGTTTAGGTAGGACTCGTAGACAGGAACTTGGTTACTGGAAGTTGAATGTATCCTTTCCGGTATGCAAAGACTACTACAGGGACAACATTAGAGAACTAGTTAAGTGGCAGTTGAGAGAGTGTGTGTATGCGTGTGAAAGAGAAAACAACAGAGATTAATTTATTCCTAAAGTTTTTCTCATGTCACTTTCTATGCCAATGAATTTATGTGTCTTTACAAAGGAATCCATATTGGGCAATATATGTATGTGTGTGTGTATATATATATATATATATATATATATATATATATATATATATAAATAATAATAATAATATTAGGGATAAAATCCAAAATTATAGGTAAAAACTCAATTAAAATCAATTTATTAAAAATTAAAATTAAATTAAGTATATATACTTCATTTTCTACAGTGCTCTTCCATCTATCTGGTAGACTTGCAAGGCCCCTCTTCCAAAATTCACTTGTCCATGATGAAAAATACTCCTCCACTACTGTTCTGACCTTGTCTAAAGAATTCATATTTTTTCCCATCCAAATGATTTTGAAGACTGCGGAATAAATGATAATCAGATGGGGTAAGGTCTGGCGTATATGGTAGGTGGGACATTGTTTCCCTTTCAAACTGCTCCAACCTTTTGAATGTCATCTGTGCTGTATGTGGCTGAGCATTATCCCGATGGAAGAACACCTTTCATCTTCAAACCAAAGATGGTCATCTTACTTCCAGCGCTGAGTTGAATGACCAAATCCAAGCTTCTCTGCTAGTTCCTCAACAGTTACGATGGGATTTTATATATATATATATATATATATATATATATATGTATGTGTGTGTATGTTTGCGTGTCTGTGTTTGTCCCCCCCCCCCCAACATTGCTTGACAACCGATGGTGGTGTGTTTACGTCCCCGTAACTTAGCGGTTCAGCATAAGAGACCGATAGAATGAGTACTAGGCTTCCAAAGAATAAGTCCTGGGGTCGATTTGCTCGACTAAAGGCGGTGCTCCAGCATGGCCGCAGTCAAATGACTGAAACAAGTAAAAGAGTAAAAAGAGATACATATATATATATATTTGAAAACCAAGGGGAGAGTAGAGATTTATTTACATCCAAGACTTTTTTATTAAAATGTTTTCTTCAGCATATATAACAATGACCAACATATGTTTCTTCTGCAGCAACTGCACATTGCTCTGTTTGTAATTTCATCAAGTGTCCATCACGATGTTTTGAAAGTGAACAAATTCAAATAAACATCCTGCTTTGGTATTCAGTTGAAGGTGATAGCATTACTTTTTAAATTGAATTGAATCCTGGTCTTATAATAATAACCTCTACTAGTATTACAGTTGAATAATGGTTTTAAAATGTTTATTTATATTACAATTAATTGTAGTAGTTTTGTTTATATTTTACTGTATAGAGCACATTATTTATTCAGAGGTATTTCACTTATTTTGGGTTTATACCCTCAATTAATATTATTGTTATTATTAATATAATTATATTTATTAGTATTATTTGCATAAATATCATTAATTATCACAATCATTATTTTAACTAATATAATTACTATAGAAGGTAAGTTATGTTTATCTAAGTTATTTAAGTGTATATTTTGTCCAGTGTAGACATCTCATAGTCTATTCCTGTCTAGTGTTTATTATATATACAAGTTTGTTTTCACTCTCTGTGTTTATTCTCTCTATTCCTTTCTGTTGAAGAGCATAAGCTCAAAACGTAAAAGACTTTTTCATTTTTCCTGAGCATCAAACTAATATACTTCCTTGTTGTTCATACACCTGTCTTCGTCTTTTGTTTTTCTATAAATTTCACTTATATATATATATCCTTCTTCTTAACTCTCCTGTGTGATCCTTCTGTCCGGCATTCGCCATGATAGATCACTAACCACTACACACATTTTCTTTCTCTGCTTGTTTCTCTCCTTGTTTCTTTCTGTGTTCCTTTCCGTGGAAGAGTGTAGGCTCGAAATGTTAAAGACTTTTTCAATTCCTGAGCGTTATACTAATACATCTGTTTGTTTTCTACACCACCTGTCTTCGTCTGTTGTCTTTTTGTGAATGCTCCCTATATATATATATATATATATATATATATATATATATATATATATATAACTGTGTGTCTCTGAGTTTCTCTCTGATTTCTGATTCACAACCAGTGTTGGTTTGTTTATGTCCTGTAATATAGTAGTTCAGCAAAAGAGACCGGTAGATTAAGTACCAAGCTTAAAAAAGTGTACTGAGGTCAATTCATTTGACTAAAACCTAACAAGTCGGTGCCACACCATGGCTACAGTCCAATGACAAAGGTAAGTAAAAGATTAAAAAAGCACGTATTTCCTTAATCACTTAATATATTGAAAC
>NC_142942.1:37721172-37766172 GCF_046866305.1 Octopus bimaculoides
CTGATTGGATAAAAATAATCAAACTTTAACCTCTGAAACAGTTGAAATAAATGAATCACTAAAATCAGATTCAGCATGAAAAAGTACATCATTATACCAAATTTGAAAATCTTCACTTAATTGGCACTCCATTGGTTGTGATGACAAGGGTTCTAGTTAATCCAATCAATGGAACTGCCTGCTCATGAAATTAACATGAAAGTGGCTGACCACTCCACTGACACATGTACCTATAATGTAGTTCTCAGGGATATTTAGTCGACACCTTCTCCCTCTTCCTAATTCCCCTTAAAATGGCATTCCTACCTGGCCCCTAACTTTCCTCCCCAACTAACTCTTCTCATTCTTTTTATTTTCCCTATTGGCTTTTCTTGTTCTTTCATATTTTTCTGATGAAGGATTAGTGTCCAAAATATCAAGACACTTACCCTCTTTTTTAAGCATGTGGCATGGTTGGCCTCTTTGAATTACAGGTACTACACATTTTTGTTAGCTGAGTGGGCTGGAGCAACATGAAATAAAGTGTCTTGCTCAAGGACACAATGTGTAGCCTAGAATTCACGGCCTTAATTTTAAAATTTCAAAATCTGACAACAAAAAAGATCTCAATTTAGATAACAACAATCAGGAAGAAACACGTGTTTTATCAAGAATAAAAAGTTTAGAATGGTACAACAATGCACTATAAAACAAAAAAATGGACTATATACCTGTTGTAATTTGGTTATCTATAGTCCAATGATATTTTGGAATTACAATTCCTTCTTCAGATCGTCTTAGCTGGAGTCTCCGCTATAAACTGTTTTCCAACGGTTTTCTTTTTTCGGAAGCGTCTCAGTAGTGGTCTCACGAAGCTTCTTCCGGAATTTCTCATGAGAAGTGCGTGAGGTCGGCTATGTTTCAATCTCGTGTGTGTAATATTCTCCTACATGTTTTATCATTTATCTCTTGCTTATTTTAGTTGTTGGACTGTGGCCATGCTGGGGCATTGCCTTGAAGGGTTTTAGTTGAACAAAGTGACCCTAGTAATTATTTGTTTAAAGCCTGGTACTTATTCAATTAGTGACTTTTGCTGAACTGCTAAGTTATGAGGATGTAATAAAACCAACACCAGTTGCTAAACAGTGGTGGGGGATAAACACAAATGCAAAGACACACAGAGATACATACATATATACAGATACATACATGTATACATACACAGATACATACATATATACATATATACATAACTGGCTTCTTTCAGTTTCCATCTATCAAATCCATCTACAAGGCTTTAGTTGACTTTGAGTTATAATAGAAGACATTTTCCCCCCAAGGTACCATGCAGTGGAACTGAACCCAAACCACATGAAAGGGAAGCAAACTTCTCAGCTATGTAGCCGTGCTTGTGTCTATAGGCAAAAGTTTAGAAAAGTTTTGTATATTTTTACTGTTCTGCTTACTAAATGAATTTGCAAAGTATCTGTTAACAGATCACTTTCTTCGCTCCTAGATCCCAGTTTTTCTGAGATTTTTACTTGCATATTTACAAACATTATCAAATGCATTCATAGTTATTGACGTAAATCATCGTCGTCGTCGTCGTTGTCGTCGTCGTCATCATCATCATTATCATCATCATCATCATCATTGTCCTTGTCATGATGATCCTTTAATGTCTGTTTTCCATGCTGGCATGAGTTGGATAGTTTGACCAGAGCTAACATGCATGCAAGAGAGCTACAGTAGGTTCCAGTCTGATTTGGCTTGATTTTTACAGCTGGATGCCTTTCTTAACACCAGTCATTTTACAGAGTGTACTGGGTGCTTTTTGTGTGGCACTGGCGCATAAAAAGATTTATGCAAATTTATAATCTCAGTAAAGAAGCCGTAGGTTACAGGACAGTTATCTCTATATACAGGGTGTTCCAGAATTAACCATCTATTTCTGAGAAATTGGGCAATTTTTTAAAAACTCATTTCTATTTATGTTTCTCATGTTTAATGTGTTAAAAGTGTATAAACTTTTAATTTTGTTTTAGTTTTTATAATTTTTATAATTTCTTTTTTTTTTATAATTTTATTTCCATTCCTGTTGGACCCCACTTATGTGTCTATGATAGCTTATTTTCAATGTGGCTGCAATCATTTTCTCTACCTTTATCCCCAAGATGGAACAATAGTTTAGCTGAACTTAAAGAATGCATTCAGTTAGAAGTGCAGGAGACAACTCCTGAAATCTTTCGAAATATGTTTTGCAATGTTAAGGATAGGTTTGAAATTTTCAAGGATACAGACAGAGCACACATTGAAAATTTTCAATAAAACTTTGATGTAAGATTTATAATTCTATTTGTTATGGTATCATAATTAAGTAATAGACTTAAAATTCAGTCAGTTTTTTAAAATTTGCCTGATTTCATTCAAATAAATAGTTAACTCTGGAACATTCTGTATATTCCTTACACACCAACCACAGAAATCAGATGTGCACCATACCATCACACACACACACACACACACACACACACACACACACACAATGTTTCCCTATGCTCAAGTCTATACATGAATATCCTCCTATGCCTGCACAGTCTGTCCCACCTTCTCCCTCTTCCTAATTCCCCTTAAAATGGCATTCCTACCTGGCCCCTAACTTTCCTTCCCAACTAGCTCTTCTCATCCTTTTTATTTTCCTTACTGGCTTTCCTTGTTCTTGCATATTTTTCTGATGAAGGACTAGTGTCCAAAATATCAAGACACTTACCCTCTTTTTTAAGCATTAAAATAATACTATAGCTATTAAAACTTGTCCTTCCTGTGTTGTCTTCTTTTTGTGTTCATTAAAAAATCTATATTCTTTTCTCACTGATTTCGAAAGAAATATTTATATCTGCAGGACAACTGATCTTTATAGCTGTTCATAATTTTTCTTTCCTTTTCTAAGCAGTTATATCAATCCTGTTTACACACATACACACACACACACATGCACATATGTGTGTGTATGTATGTATATATGTGTGTATATATATATATATATATATATATATATATATATATATATATATATATATATATATATATATATATATAATTATGTGTATTTCTTCTATCTTAATGAATAAAAATTCTTCTGATAGAATAAATGGGTTAATAGAAACCAATGTAGCAAAGAACACAAAATAAATGTGGTTTAGTTCCTGTTTTTAAAGCAGGAACTCCTTGAAATTTTGGGTATTTGAGTATATTTAAGAATTTAAGGAATGGAGAAACCGCATGTTATAATTGCATTTATAATTGCAATTATAACATGCGTTTTCTCCATTCCTTAAATTCTTATATATATATAGATAGATAGATAGATATGACCTGCTGGGTTTTAGCAATTTTTGTCACTTTAGCTTGGTGTGAGGCTTGATTTAGTCACCAGCAAAACAAATATGCAACAGGTTGTATTGAATTACATATTGCCAGCAGCACTCAGAAGGACCTAGCATTATATACACAACCTGTCAAAAGGATTGGTGTACCCAGTATATCAGGGTCAATGATGATTGAGCTGTAGTGCATAGGGAGATAGAAATATTCCCTGTGATAAATGAGTATACTTTGAAACCATATTAAGAGTGATGAATGACTGAAAGTTCTTCTCAGAACCTTCGTCTAAAACCTGAAGATTATTAAGTTTCTTGCTGTCCCAACCAAAATTGGAACACTGGGAAGGAAGCTATTTGGTCTTACAGTGAATAGAGTTCTGAATACTCTTTGTTCATTAGAGACTTGCAAGTAGGTTGATTGTGCAATTGCTTTTGCCAAATGAAAGCTCCACATAGCTGATACCAATGGGTTTTAGAGGTCATCAGGTGAAAATGCACACCATTCTGGGGCCTTGAGGGTTTTACTGTGCACTGCTCTCCCAACAGCCACCCATCTCATTGTTGGGAGGCTCTGATTATTTGATCAACCAACTAGTATTTCATCTTAAGACTGTCACAATGGACTTAAATCAAATACTAGTTCCATTCAGCACCATTGAAATCATGAATGGTGCCAAATTAAATGCTAATCCATTCAACTCCCTTCAATCCTAGAATCATACAGGTGTAACTTAATATATAAGCAAGCAGGTACCTACCTCACACCTGTACATCATTTCTCTAACCAAGTTTCATGAACAAGAACTTAGAACCATAGACAACAGGTTTAAAAAAAAAATTTTTTAAAATATTGTTTCAGTTGTAGAGATTTGGGTGGCACATGTGTCTGCAAAAAAAGCAACAAAAAAGAAACTAATAAGAAAAACCACTTCTATACTCTCTATGCTTGTAGGAACAAATGAAAGATGTAGCACAAATGGTTACAGTCACATGTCTTAAGTTGCCTGTGCAGCTGCATACACATCTGCTGCTGCTTTTTAAGAAATGCTGCTGGTGTCTAAAAAGTGGTTGCCCATATATGTATGTATGTATCTGCACATGCATATATGTATGAGTATGTGTTTTGTATGTTTGTTCATTTGATTGCATGTATGAATTTGTATAATTTGTCTTATGTATGTATGTGTAGGCACAAGCATGGGTGTGTGGTAAGAAGCTTGTGATGCATACTGATATTATCCATCCAACAGACTATGCTAGCTGTATTGTTTTTCAATCCTTTGCAAGTCCTTTGTAGTCAAAGCCCATGTTTTACTGTCATGTGACATAGCTGTACGTACACAAGCATCATACAATCTGCCTTTCACTCTGAGAGAGAGACCCTTAGTTACAAACAAAGGTAGGAGCTCTTGAACTTTGCTAGCCTGTTCTTATCCTTAACTACATTTTCAGAACTTCCCCCTCCATTACTAACTTGGTCTTCTAGGTAACAGAAGCTATCTACTACTTCTAATGACCCCCCCCCCCCACCTTATTATTTGAAGGAGTCTATTGTCTGCACATTTTTAGTGCTTATTGTATTTGAACTTTGCCACACACAAAGACTACATTCTCCATTAATCTTTCTGTGATACTGCTGCATTTCTTATATGTCCAAAGCTTGTAGTGGGTACAACATATGGAATTTACTACCAATATCCTTTTTACATATCAAGCAGGGCCAGTTCCCAGAAGGGACTTGTGATTTGTCTGTTTTCCTACTTATTAGGACTTTGGTTTTTGCTAAATTAACTCTAAAGCCCTTAGATTCCAGGCTTTGCTTCCACACCTGAAATTTTTTCTCTAGGTCAGGTAGTTATTCAGCTATAAGAACAAGGTCATCAGCATAGAAGACCAGGGATAGCCAGTATTGAATTCCTCTGTTAATTCCTGGAGGATTAAGATAAATAAGAGGGGGGCTGAGAACTGAACCTTGGTGAACTCCTACCTGTACACTGAATTCATTGTTATACTCATTGCCAACCTTTACTTTATTAGCAGCATCCCTGTACATGGCTTGTACAGCTCTCACTAATAACTCATCTATCTCTAGCTTCTGCATTGACCACCATATAAGGGAGTGGTGGATCCTGTCAAAGGCTTTCTCCATGTCAACTAAAGCCTGGTGCTTAACCAGGAATATAGCATCAGTTGTCCCTGGATATTACTTATTTGAGTCCTAGAATTCACACGATCAGTTATCCAGTTTCCACAGCATATGGATAGTCTGTCTGGTAACATTTTGGTAAATTCACTGTTAGTTTCAAGTTTCTTAGTAGCATTAAGCATGAGGTCATTGTTGTCACTGCTCATCTGTTTTGTAACTCCCAGAGCATTCTTGTGTTTGGCAGCAGGAGATGTGAGAGACATATTTCCATAGCATCACTGAAAAGATCATCACCATCATCATCATCATTATCATCATTTAACATCCGCATTCCACGTTGGCTTGGGTTAGATGGTTTGACTGGAACTGGTAAGCTGGAGAGCTGCAACAATTTCCAGTCTGGTTTGGTGCGGTTTCTACAGCTGGATGCCCTTCCTAATGCCAACCACTCCAAAGAGTGTAAGGGAGTGCTTTTTATGTGCCACCAGCATTGGTGCCATTTACATGATACTGGCCACAACCATGATTAGGATTTCACAGGTGTCTTGTACAAGACACCAGCAGCGGCCACAACTACAATTTCATGGGTACCATTTACATGACACTGGCAAGGGCCATGACTACGATTTCACTTTAAGTCATTTATAAAAAGGAAGACTGCATTTAGTTACGAGCAAGATTTGAAATTGCACCCACAGAATTTGGTTTCTGTAGTGTTGCTTCTGATTATGCTGGTATGATTCACCCATTAATGAAATGATGATACAGTTGATTTTAATGAATTTAAGTAAGAAGTGAAATATTTATGGGTGAAAGAATTTTGTCATAAGAAACATGGTCTGTTCTTTTATGATTCACTTCAAATGAATAGGAATATAATTGGCAATTAAAGAAATAATTGAAGAAATGTGTCTTTAAATAGAAATGCAATTTCAAGGCCAAAGAAAGAAAGATGCAAATGGTATTGCATATTGTGAGTGCTGGTTATGAAATTGAAGTGAAAGAAGATTTGGAAACATAAATGAAAAGGAAAGATTGAGAGCTTAGGGAATCTGAAACATGTGAAAACAGAAGGAGAGAAAGAGATAGAAAGGGTGAGAGGAAGATGAAGAAGAATGGGAAGAGAGAGAGAGAGAGAGAGAGAGAGAGAGATGCAGGAGAGGGAAAGTCAGAAAAGCAGAAATGGAGTGGTTGAGATAGAGAGAAAAGAAAGAATGAAAGGGAATGATAAAAGGAAAGAAAATAGGGGTTGAAGAGCAAAAAACATAAAGGAAAAGGACAGTATAGAATGGACAAAGAGAGAGAGAGAGAGAGAGAGGTGGAATTTGAACTCAGAATGTGAGGAGGGATGAAATGCTGCTAAGCATTTTGCCTGGTGTGCTAACAATTCTGCCAGCACATTACCTTTATAATAATAATAATAATAATAATAATAATAATAATCCTTTCTACTAAAGGCATAGGGTCTGAAATTTGGCAGGAGGTGACAAGTCAATTAGAATGACCCCAATGTTTCACTGGTACTTAATTTATCGACTCCGAAAGAATGAAAGGCAAAGTCGACCTCGGTGGAATTTAAACTTAGAACGTAAAGATGGGCAAAATACTGCTAAGCATTTTGTCCCGTGTGCTAACGATTCTGCCAGCTCAAAAATAATAATAACTATAATAATAATAATAATAATAATGATGATGATGATGATGATGATGATGATGATGATGATGATGATGATGATGATGATGATGATGATGATACTGCTGATGATGACAAGCAAGGTGATGAGAATAGCATCACTTGCTGCAGGTCAGTCTCTTAAAGCATCCCACACACTCACTCACACACATATACCTTCACATATATATGTGCGGTATGTGTACATACAAATATAACAAGAAGAAAAAAAATCTATTTTTCAGATGTTCATTCGATTTGGGAATGTGTATCAGATTTCATTGAGAAACAAATGTCTCTTCACAAAGTAAGTAATTGTATTATTTTGATTATTTCTTTCTTTTCATTTCCCTCCATCTAGTTTTATATGATTTATCTGACCCTAAGCCATCTCACCGATATTTCTAGATACATTTCATATTTCATTAATATTTCTTCTTCACCCATTGACTGCAGGAAACAGATATATCCACTCAAAATTTTATTACCATTAACTGCAGAAAGTGGTTTTACCCCACAGATTAAAAAAATATCTCTCCTTATGCTGTGAGAAGCAGAGAACCCCTCCTGTCTCTGACACTTTTTGCCAAAAACAATTCTTCAGATTTTCATAATTTTTTTTACATATTTCATTAAATATCTCTTTATAGAGCAGGAATCAAATACTTCTACTCGCTGATATGAAAAATGTTTTTCAAGCAATAGCTGTATTTCTAGCAATAACTGCTTTTAGCACCCGCATTCACCATTAGTAACGATTAAATTTTATATGTCCCACTGCATGACATCTTGGGCAAGTGTCTTCTACCATAGCCTTGGGCCGACCCCACCACACCTTTAACATTCATTTTTCCATGTTGGCATAAGTTGGCTACTTTGGCAGGAGATAGCAAGCCAGGAGACTATGCCAAACTCCAATGTCTGCTTTGGCATGGTTTCTATAACTGGATGTTCTTCCTAATGCCATCCACTCTACAGAGTATATTGAGTGCTTTTTATCATATCAAATTTTTCATATCTCTTTGTTCTGAGTTCAAATTCTAATATATTTCAAATGGTCAGTTATTTGAAAATATTCAACTTAAGTTTGCCTTATCTGCTATATAAAATTTTTTTTTTTTTAAGTCTGTTTCATCTGCTATTCTCTTCTTATTTATTAAGGGTGTACATATCAGCGGGCTTGGTACATTCAGCTTCTCTCAGCAGAAAATAGATACAGGCAACAAGCAAATGTCCCTCAGTCGTCCTGTGTTTGTGTTTTCAGAGCGTCTAATTTCCTCCCTAGGTTTGACTTGCAGCAAACCCTACACTCCAGGTAAGTATTTCTACCGAAGTAAAAATACAGGATTTCATTTTTCTCAACAAATCCACTGCTTACCTAACAAATAGTGCTTTAGATAAGAGAGCATAGATGTTTAACTAGCAATTATGGTGAAGTCTTTGTATTGCTAACAAGGTCTATAAGACCGAAAATGTCAATAGTTGTCTCCCATACTTACTGAAATAATTAAAATGTTATTAGCCATTGAGAAAAAGAGAAAATTTGTCCTGCAGTTGGACACTTTCATTATCATATTTCTGTTGAAATATGCTGCTTTTATTTGAATTAATTTGAAAAATAATGAAAAATATATCAAAGTAAGTTTGTCATTATTAAAGATGGTGTTTGAAACATAAACTAACATGAAATTTAGATGGAAGGTTTTCATTTATGGGAACTAAAAAACTGAAGGACCACTGCAATAAGTGTTTGCAACTGAGAGGGAATATGCTAAATAAAATCGTAATTAACTAATCCACCTGTATTTTCTTTTACCCAAAGCCAAGAACTTTTCAGTACCCTCTTGTCAATCACTTTAAACCAAAATGTTTCTATTATATAACTAGGTGCAATCTCAAGTGGGTTGGTGCCAAAAAGGCTAGCAAATGTACTACTTTCTTTATCTTAATATATAAAATCCGTTCTGTCTGTCTGCCTGTTTGTGCACTTATAACTCTAGTATTGTTAAGCCGATCGTGCTGAAATTTTAAGCATAGATACATGACAGAGTGGGGCGTTCCGTAATCTAAATAACTGTTCAAAATAGTTAGTTTCAAGGTGAGAATCACCATTTTTGTAATCTTTCTGTCCTGTTTGTTCCACCATTAAAATCAACCAGTTGCTCAGACAGCCGACACATACCATTTCGCTAGCAACAAGGGGAGCACAGGATGACAGTCAGCCAAAACCGTCGCTATGCTGTCTCTCTTATGACGTCTAATTCCACTTGAAGTTGTATATATATATTGTGTTAAGATTTGTTATCAATCAATTATCCTTATTGAGAAGAAAGAGTCCAAAGTAACCACGACATAGAATCACCAAACATCTCCACTACTTAACACTGTCCAAGTTAACCCTCTTCATCTTTACAGCTGACATGAAAAGCTATGCAAAAAAGAGAAAAAAATTGATTGCTATTAAAACGCGTAAAATTTTGGGGTTAATAATCTTAATCTTTAGTTACAGTTTCTCATTCAAACTACATAATAGGCAGAATTGACGAATTAAGACAGTGTTTTGAGGGAGATTTGGATGCTATTTCTACCAGGTCTAGCTACCATGTAGAGGTCTCCCTCATTGGCTCATACATACATATATACATAAAATCGAAATAAAATACTTAAAGTAACCTTCATCAAATACAAAAGCCAAGGTCCATGCAGTGTCATGGGCCAAAAAAATTTCCAACTTCTTGCCTAATGCGAGCCCAGAGTAATTTCTTATCTCTTACACTATTTCAGTATTATGTCTCTATTGTAATGTGAGATAATACTTTCAGTTTGAAAGAAGTTTGTCCAATATATGTATATTCCTTATGCATTCCAAAACCGAGTTCCAGATTTTGACGTATGGGGTATCAAAAGATTCAGTACTATTTCAGCTACAAATTAGACTTAATTTCCATTCACATATTTGCATTTCAAAAATTTAACATTATAATCTTTTCCATAAATCAACTATCGTAAACATGTTATACGATGACGTCACATTTTCTATATGTGTGTGTACCTTAAAAGACATCGATCATCACAACACACACCTTCACTCACACACTCTATGTCCCTTTTCACTCTCTTTCTCACACATACGCACACACACACGCGGACACACATGTGTACACACACACACGTCCGTTTCATATAGACATACATACATCTTTCACTTTCTTTCTCTGTTCTTCTCACTTTCTTTCTCTCTTCTTTTCACTTTCTCTTCTTTCAATTTCTGCTCCCTTCAAATAAATTTTTATGGAATGAGTGGGAGAAACACAGAAAAGACGTAATCTCTCCAGAAACAAGTATAAAGCAAGGAGGATTGTAGAAAACCGAAGGCAAGAGTCTGAAGAGAGATGACGACCCGGGCGGGGGAGGACTTTTGGAAAATTCACAAGATCCAATTTTTCCATAACTTCTGATAAAATGGATATATATTGATTTTTTTTTTTTTTACAGAATCCCATGTTCTGAAAAATAAAATTTTTAAAAATTGTATTTTCAAAATTTTGATAGCACCCTCATCCCCCACCCCACTTCATTTTTCACTTTTTCTGGAAATTTTTTTTCTTTTTGTGAAATACGTAGAAAAATATGAAGATTACGATTCTGAAAAAAATTTGTTTGTAAAATATACTCCCAGGCCTTCAAGCAGGCTATCCACATACTAGAAATAGCAGCCAAATCTCACAAAACTACGATAACATAATTTAATCAATCTACTCACCTTTCTTCAAAGATTTCTTTCAGAGTAATTTCCCACAGTAATATGACAAAGTAAGTCACGTGAAATTAAAGTGGCTTTTTTTAAAAACTTTTTTTTGAATTTTTCTTTTTCAATCAATCTACGTGGGAAAATACGGAGATTAAGAAATTGGAAAAAATAAACACAAATGCAAATTTTAATTTCAAATTTTTTATGAAAAACTCTGACCCAAAATTACACCCCACCACCCCGCTGTCTAAAAGTGAAAATGAACGGTTGTTTGATCTGTTTCTGCATTCATTAAAGTGAAACAGTAAAGGGATCACGGCAGCACCTGGTCACTAAAACGGAAAAAAAAATGAAATTTTGAAAATGTGATTTAAAAAATGTTTCTTTTTGCAGAATTGGATCCTCCATAACCAAAAAACGTGGGATTCTGTAAAAAAAAAAAAATCAATATATATCCAATTTACCAAAAGTTATGGCAGAAAAATCGGTTCTGGCGAATTTTCCAAAAGTCCTCTCTCCACCCCCTCAGGGTCATCAGTGCAATTTTTTTTCATATTCGTTTTCTGTTGTTGTTGGCACTCCGTCGCTTACGACGTTGTGGGTTGCAGTTGATCCGATCAACGGAACAGCCTGCTCGTGAAATTAACGAGCAAGTGGCTGAGCACTCCACAGACACGTGTACCCTTAACGTAGTTCTCGGGGATATTCAGCGTGACAAGGCTGACCCTTTGAATTACAGGCACAACAGAAACAGGAAGTAAGAGAGAGAGAAAGTTGTGGTGAAAGAGTACAGCAGGGTTCGCCACCATCCCCTGCCGGAGCCTCGTGGAACTTTAGGTGTTTTCGCTCAATAAACACTCACAACGCCCGGTCTGGGAATCGAAACCGCGATCCTACGACCACGAGACCACTGCCCTAAACACTGGGCCATTGCGCCTCCACATTTGTTTTTTACATAATTGTTAACACCCAGCAGGCTGATATTTTTTTTTGTTCATGGGTGAAGATTTTTATATTGACCCCTCTGGATTACAATGACGAGAAATAAATATATTAGTGGTTTGTGAATAAATAGCAAATGGTGTAATCGATTTGGCATGTCTTCAGTCAAAATTCAAGATCTTACTTCTTCCTACTTGTTATTATTGCACTAGATTTTTTCTTCTTTCCAAAACCTGATTCTCTTCAACTGTTCTTTTGTAGGTAATATACATATTGTGAGCATGAATTATGCCACAATTGCATTTGAGACTAATTTCTCCAGAGATGTTGCTGAAAATTGTGTTAAAGAATTACTGTCTGCATTTTATCGAGCAATAAATAATGAAAAAAATGTCGATCTTATTTTCAACAAAATTGGTCGGCTGTCTGTGAGAAGAAAGAAGTGCAAAATGAAATTCTACAAACAATTCATTGAACTCTTTGACAAATCTGGTTCACTTGTGCAGGCAATGCAACAGGTAAGTTAATACATGCACACACACTCACACACTTACATATGTAGCATGATATACATATATGTTGTCGTTTGGTTTAGGCTTAAAAGTTCAAAGTGGACTAAACCTTTCATACCCCACCAAACAGATAACAACATTTTATGTAGGTAAAGACCTTCTTTAGCCTGGGGTGCCGGTGTTTCTCCTTTCCCTACCCACTGTCTTCGGTGCTTGACATTTTTATAGAGAACCCATTTCTAGTCACCAGTCAAAAAACCCATTTCTAGTCACCAGTCATACGGTCCAAAAAAGGTTCATTTGTGAGATGTGACAGCAAAGAGCACATATTCACTTTCTGTGAGTGATTAGACTTGGAAAGTTTGTGAGGAACCCATTGACCCAATTTGCTGACTTTTCCGATGGCACACAGGTGTTGAGGAGTGGTTGAATGACCAAATCCAAGCTTCTCTGCTAGTTCCTCAACGGTTACAATGGGATTTTGTTCCACCAGGTAAAATTACTACCTGCTTTTATAGCAAGTTGATGCTGGTAGTTTATCCCATCCCCCTCAGACTTTTAGTTCATGCAATTGAAAAAACTGCATTATTTATGAGATGACCCTATATATTTGTGCGTGCGTGTATTATCAGTACGTATACATGTATACATACATACAGACATAGATAGATAGATAGATAGATAGATAGATATATAGATACATACATACATAGGTACCTTTTGGTTATCTCACTCCCATTAAAAAATTGCTGTTAAAAACCTGCGTTAGCTCCTCACTAGTTGAGTTTATGTGGTGACAAGAGATTGAATTAAAAGAGTTTGATAACCCAATTTTTTAAATGGGGTGAGATAACCAAAAAGTACCCCGTATTTCTCCTAATGGTGTGGCAGCCTCTAATAAACTGACACCCAAACGCTGATCAACTGAAATTGCATGACTGTCACTATATTAAAAAATGCACGATAAAATCAATGATGATTGTCATATTTGTTTATTATCACATGGAGAGATACTGAACAGCAGCACGTATATTTTAAGCTGTACTATAAAGAAATATATTAAAAAAAATATTAATAATGTAGTGGTAAGTGTGGCCGCCATCTTGGGAAGTGCCATTGCGCATGTGCAAGGGATTTGCCGTCAGCGGAAGTACCCGAGCACGCATGCGCAATGCAACAGGTGGAGAAAAAGCAATAGCGTTCGCTCTCCAGCAGCGGTGGCGACAACACGTATCTCTTTTCCATGCAACAGCTGTGGCGACAGGACGTCTTCCAGGCCCTCTGACAATTCGACCCCAACATGTGGTCGAAGCTTCTTTGGTATTCTAGCGGCATGCCTGTTCACCCAGGAACGAAACGGCTCTACACCAACCTAGAATAAACTATTGATCTGTTGTTACCGTTATCCCTCGTGTTGTTGTATTTCTGAATTTTAATGATTAATATAAGAACTGTGGAGAGATGGCTGAGCCATCATATCTCATCCAATTCTTATAACTGGTGACCCCCGACGTGATAACGGAATTATCTCTCAAACAACTCGTAAAAAAAAATGAAGAGACGACGGAAAAAAACAAACAAAAAAACAACACAAGAGACGAGGGAATGGAACAATCCAACCAACTGCAACAATTTTCTTACCCCGGAGAAAATACCATACAGCCTGGAAACTGAACCATCAACTACTATGACACGAGCCGTCGCTTATTTCTCTCACCCACGTGTTTTCTTTTTTTCAACACCAATTGAGACCGAGAAAAGAACAAACGAGTGAACAGTGATTTCTCTTTTTGCCTGACTCCACATGGCTTGAAAAACAGAAAAAAAAAAGAAAAAACAAACAACGTTGCTTCCATCTATTGTCTTACAGGACAATACACAAAGAAAAAAAAAAAAGAAAATACTACACACACGCACATACATAAAAATCTTTGCCTGTATTGTTTTTTTCCCTTGCAGCAACGACGTAAGGTTGGTCAACAATATTTTTTTCTACAGACAGTACAAAGCAACACCTTCTGAGGTCTAGCCGCTGACCACAGAGCACACAGCCAGTTTCAGCGACGACATGACAATAGCCTCATGGAGACCCAACATTTCGTTCAGCAGCTTACGGACCTCCAGCTTCTTAGGGTCAACACCAACTTCTTGCTATGTACACAGCAACCAACAGTACTCGCATAAGTTCTATCTCAACACTGTTTGTGAATTATTTCACCATGGTTAACAGCGAATACAACCTGCGAGAACTCCTGTATCAAGTAACCGGCAGCAGCATTAAAGCCACAACCTCTCACGAAATGTGCCTCTCCTCTGGCTCTGTTACGCACCTCAACTACTCTGTACCTTAACTACGAACTGGTATTTACTATCCTTGTGTCTGGACTTTCTTCTAACGCCCTTATAGACTCTTTTCTATGCTCTGTATTACTTGCACACACATGCATCCATGTTTGTATACACATACACTTTGTTTACATGACGGCCTGCCTATTATTGTGTTTATATGTCACACTCACAAACAGAAAAAAAAAGCAAGCCATTGTTTTTTTGTTTTACGAACATTTTTCTCTCTCTCTCCTATGCACACATGGTTCCACAATCTTTTCCAAGATTGATCTGGTTCGCGCTTATCACCAGATTCCACCATTTATCGCAACTTTTTCAGCGATTCCGCGCATATAATGTGCACACTGTCTTCTAAAACAGACAAACTCTCTCCTCGTGCTTTCAGTCACCTGGACTATATTTCACAGTCATTTGCCAGGGAAGCAGAACATCCTGTTGATGCTCTCACGAGACCCCCTGTCAATTCTATTTCCTCTCCTACAGCAATTGATTTACTTGCTATTTCGCAGGACCAAGCTCTTTTGTCGACGTTAGATTTAACTTCGCCAAAATTCAACAATTGTAAATTTGCCTTTTTCCACTCCCTTCATCGAAGGCATCGTATACGCACCACCAGCTACCATCCTGCTTCTAATTGGATGGTTGAGCGATTCCATAGGCAACTTAAGGCTGCCTTACGCGCCTCGCCCAACCCGCAGTCTTGGGTTGAATTTCTTCAAGGTCGACGCTAATGGTCGTACAGAGATTGTGTCTGTTGACCGTCTGAAAATAGCGTACCTTGACAAACCCTCAACTTCCGTGGACGACGTGCCCGTTTTTCAAACACCACACACACACACCACTGTCAACATCATTACTATCACACACACCACTGTCAACATCTTTACCAATGCATACACCAACATCAATACCATCACAAACACACCAGAAACCACTCCACCTTCGTCGTTGCGACAAAACTCAAGTGACCCTTATGTCACTAGATCTGGCCGGACAGTGCATTGGCCAAAGAACTTTCCAACACAATATACATTTGACATTTTTGTGCCGCCGGCATTTCATTTCTCTGTACAAACAAACATTGTTTTTCTTCCATTTTTGTGCACAGTAACGTGCTAAAAGAAAATATGTACACATTACAGATTGTTTCAACCTTGCATACACATTTGCTCACGCCAACACCTTCGTTGCAACTTTCTTTCACACAGACCCTTTATCTCTAGGTCTGGCTGAACTTTTCATGTTGAACAGAACTTTTGGCATAGTTTCAATACAAGTTCTCTATACGTCAAATCATCCACGTGTCTTTGTTTACATCAATTCGGCAATTTCCGTAAAAGAAAGGGAAAGGACGTTAGTCAGTGACGAACTTTTTTCTTACTTACATCGTGTCGGATGCAAAAGTGTTGCTTCCATTACTGCATCCTACACAGCATTGCTTTGCAAATTTATTTCCCCATCTTGGGAAGTGCCATTGCACATGTGCAAGGGATTTGCCGTCAGCGGAAGTACCCGAGCACGCATGCGCAATGCAACAGACGGAGAAAAAGCAATAGCGTTCGCTCTCTTTTCTCTCTAGCAGCGGTGGTGACAACACGTATCTCTTTTCCATCCAGCAGTTGTGGCGACAGGACGTCTTCCAGGCTCTCTGACAACTCGACGCCGACATGTGGTCGAAACTTCTTTGGTATTCTAGCGGCATGCCTGTTCACCCAGGAACAAAACGCCTCTACACCAACCTAGAATAAACTATTGATCTGTTGTTACCGTTATCCCTCGTGTTGTTGTATTTCTGAATTTTAATGATTAATATAAGAACTGGGGAGAGATGGCTGAGCCATCATATCTCATCCAATTCTTATAATAATATTAATTTTTAGAAAATCATTAGCAAAATCTAAAATGACATACCATGCAATGAAGAGAAGGTGAAAATGAGTAAGACAAAATTCTCGAAGACAGCTGCATGCCAAACTATCACCCATTCGTTGATGATGATTGAAAATTAACTAATAAAATGCCATTGCCACACAAATGGCTACGGCCCCCTTACACTTTCATTTGCATCCTAGGTATATATTATCGGATAGACAGTAGACTCGACTATAACATTCTGTTGTCAGTCACTGCATGCCTGACAGATTTAACATTAATATTCCCTAGTATTGCATATACTTCTAAAGCTTCTATATCTAACTATACTTCGATATGTAACTAATACCTGCTAAATCACAATACTAGATAGTTTTTGATTTTTTTCTTCCTTCAGCGTTTCGACACACCAGATTCTGTGGTAACAGAGAGATCTCAAGTAAAGTCCAGTCAAATTGTCCTTCCAGGGTAAGTATATTTTAAACTAAAATTATAACTTATTTACTCTTCATATCTTTGTTGTATATCTTATCTTTTATTTATTACTAGTTCAAACCTGTCACTAAGTTGCTGGATAAAAATATTTCTAAATCATGCACAGGTGCAGGAGTGACTGCATGGTAAGTAGCTTGCTTACCAACCACATGGTTCAGGGTTCAGTCTCACTGTGTGGCACCTTGGGCAAGTGTCTTCTTCTATAGCCTCGGGCTGACCAAAGCCTTGTAAGCGGATTTGGTAGATAGAAACTGAAAGAAGCCTATTGTATATATATATGTGTGTGTGTCTGTGTTTGTCACTCCACCATCACTTGACAACCGATGTTGGTGTGTTTATGTCCCCATAACTTAGCAGTTTGGCAAAAGATACCGACAGAATAAGTACTAGGCTTACAAAGTCCTGGGGTCGATTTGTTCGACTAAAGATGGTGCTCCAGCATGGCCGCAGTCAGATGACTGAAGCAAAATAAATGAATAAAAGAACACCTTCATAAATTGTGCAAATAATGTTTAGATTGACTTTCTTGGTGAACATTAGTAACAGTTTGAATACTGTTGAACAATGTTTATTTAGAATACTTTTCTTCATATTCTATGGAATAAGTATATTCATTAAAGAATATCTCATGCTATAACTTCAAGATAAACACCATACCATGTCAAAGTTCTCCCCCCCCCCGCCAAAAAAAAAGCAAAATTATGTGGCTGACCTCTCACCTTGTGTACTCTGGTTGGCTGTGCATAGCAATAACACTGCCATTATTACTGAAACTATGTATAATGTTCCTCATATGAGGCACAGCCAATAGGGTTATCTCTCCTTCACACACACACACACACACACACACTTGCTTCCCTATCATGATTCTGGAGTTCAGTTCCAATGTATGGTACCTTAGGCAAGTGTCTTCTACTACAGCCTCAAACTGACCAAAGCTTTCTGAATGAATTTGATAGACAGAAATTAAAAGAAGCCCGCTGTGTGCACATATGTGTGTATATATATATATATATATATATATAAATACACATATATATGTGTGTGTGTTTGTGTTTGTCTCCCACTACCACTCGAAGCCTTGTGAGTGGATTTGGTTGACAGAAAATGAAAGAAGCACATTGTATATACAGGGGTTGGACAAAATAATAGAAACACCTAACATCATAGCATCATAATTTTGAAATATCTATAAAACTGTCAAAAGCTTGTTTATTTTTATGTCTTTTGATTTATTATTAGTGTTGCTTAATATGTTTTGCTAAAATTGCTGTTTCTTTTCAGATATAATCAGAAAAAGGTAATTAAAATTCATTAAAATGACAGATCTATCAGACTTTCAAAGAGGTCAAATTGTTGGTGTTCATATGGCAGGTGCTAGCGTAATGAAAACAGCCAAAATGTTTGGTGTATCAAGAAGTATTGTCTCGAAAGTAATGATAGCCTTTGAGAAAGAGGGAAAAAACCTCCTTGTCGAAACAAAACTCTGGAAGAAAACCAAAACTTTCAGATAGGGACCGTCGGACTCTTACGTGAATTTTTAGAAAGGATCACAAAAATACAGCTCCCAAAATTACTACAGTGTTTAATGACCATCTCAAGAACCCAGTTTTCACAAAAACTGTTTGCTGGGAGCTGCACAAAGCGGGATTTCACGGGAGGGCTGCAATCAGAAAACCACTACTTTCAAAAACAAACGTTGCAAAGCTTTCAGAGTGGAGTAAAATCTACAGAATTGGTCCCTTGAGTCATCCATTACCCTATTTCTGACCACCAGCTGAGTATACGTGTGGAGACAGCCAAAAGAAGCATTTGACCCAGACTGCCTTCTTCCAACTGTTAAACATGGAGGAAGATCTATGATGATTTAGGGTGGGGGGCTATATCTTGGAAATCCGCCAACCCAATGGTTTCCCTTCATGGCAGAATTAATAGTCAAGAGCATTTTATCTAATCAAATTCATCCTATGTTTGTGGAACTGTTTCTGGAGGGAAACACAATCTTTCAGGATGATAATGCACCAATTCACACAGCTAAAGTTGTTACTAAATGGCATGAGGAACATTCTAGTGAAGTTCAACATCTTATCTGGCCACCACAATCCCCAGATCTCAATATCACTGAGCATTTATGGTGCATTTTAGAAAAACAAGTAAGGAGTCAATATCCTCCACCATTATCACTTCAAGAACTGGAGACTGTTTTAGCTGAAGAATGGACAAAAATTCCTTTGGAAACAATTCAAACTTTGTACGAGTCCATACCTCATAGAATTCAAGCTGTAATTACTGCCAAAGGTGGTCTACCTCATATTAAAATAAATTTGTTTGATATTTCAAGGTGATTCCATTATTTCATATACATATATATATATATAAATATATATATATATGCGTGTGTGTGTGTGTATATTTATGTGTGTCTTTGTGTCTGAGTTTGTACCTTCACCATCACTTGAGAACTGATGTTGGTGTCTTTATGCTTGTAACTTAGCAGTTTGGTCAAAGACACCGATAGAATGAGTACTAGGCTTACGAAGAATAGGCCCTGGGGTTGATTTCTTCAGCTAAAAAAACCCATTAAGGTGGTGCTCCAGCATGACCACAATTAAATGACTGCAACAAGTAAAAGAATAAAAAATATATATCTATCCACTGCTGTTAATGACATCAGCTGGAGACTATAACAGTAGCCATTGTAAGTGACTAGCTGTGAAATTGAACCTGTGACCATGTAAAGTGCAAAACAAACTCCTTAATCACATACCCATGCCTGCACTGCTTTGAATGAATTGTCTCAAACTATGTCACTATTACTCACAACCTCACTTCCCCCCCAGCTGTTTAAGTAATAAATCTGTGCCAGTAGGGGGTCCACAGCTTAATTGATTCACAGACAGAAAAGAAGAAAATAATATTTACTTTAAGGATTTTTTTTTTTATATCTTCCCAGATTGCTGTCATAATGTTTATTTAATCTAAGATAATTAGAGACAACTTGGAACACGCATTCAGTGCAAGTTGGAGTTTAGAGCTGTGGTGATAGTAGTTGTAGTATAGTGGCAGGTGGCTGTATTATTATTATTATTATTATTATCATTATTATTAAGGAGGTAAGCTGCCAGAATCATTAGCGTGCTTAGCAGTATTTTGTCTGTCTTTAATGTTCTGAGTTCAAATTCTGTTGAGGTCAGCTTTGCTTTTCGTCCTTTCGGGGTTGATTAAATAAGTACCAGTTATGTACTGAGGTCGATGTAATCGACTTACATCCCCCCACCCAAATTTCAGATCTTGCACCTATAGCAGAAAAGATTATTATTATTATTATTATTATTATTATTAAGACAGCAAGCTGGCAGAATTGTTAGCATGCTGGGCAAAATACCTAACGGCATTTCATCTGCCTTTATGTTCTCAGTTCAAATTCGTTGAGGTCAACTTTGCCTTTCCTTCTTTCGGAGGTCGATAATTAAAGTACCAGTGAAACACTGGGGTTGATGTAATCAACTAGTCCCCTCCCCAAAATTTCAGGCCTTTTGCCTTTAATAGAAAGGATTATTATTATTATTATCATTATCATTTTTAATAAGCCAGTGAGCTGGCAGAATCATATTTTGTCTGTGTTTACGTTCTGACTTCAAATTCCACTGAGGTCGACTTTACCTTTCATCTTCTCAGGGTCAATAAAATAAATACCAGTTGAACACTGGAGTTGATGAATTGACTTACCCCATCCCCTAAAATTGCTGGCCTTGCGCCAAAATTTGAAACCCTTATTATTATTAGAGTATTGGACAAAATGCTTTGATATTTGTCACAGTTTTTTTGCAAGGCTTGATAATATAAAGTACCAGTCAGTACTGTTACCCCAGTCAGTGCTTTTACAGGGATCAATAGTATCAGCTAATACCCCCAGTCCTAAAAATTATCAGTGAACATTCAAGCTGGATGAATTATCAGCACATAAGATAAAAAATATTAGTGGCATCTCTTTCGGCTCTTTATGTTCTGAGTTCAAATCCTGCCAAGGTTGGCATAGCTTTTCATTTTCCTTTTGTCAATAGAATAACATGCCAGTCAAGTACTGGTCCCCTTTCCTCAAAATTGCTGGCCTTATGCCAAAATTTGAGACCATTATTATAATTTTTATTGAGTGAGAGAGCAGCACATGCCATCAAAATGACACTGGGGTACAAATATATGAAGCTCAATATATTCATCATGACTACCCATCTGATAAGGGTACACCAAGCACATGCATCACAACCATAACCTTGCAGGTGGGGTTCAGTTAAAATTTCTTTAGGTCAAGTAACCCATCCTACTCAGAAAGTCCCTGAATAAGGGTTGTTTAAGGATTATAAACGAAACACCCATGTTTCCAGGGGTGAATTATTCAAACCCCAAAGAATTCCTCTCAGTATATGGCAATGATGCTCCCCTACTACTTCTGCTCTTGATCAGAGATGCACATATCATCAGCCACCAAGGGACATGCTTAACTGGTTTTGGTCAAACAACTGACAAGCTAATCTGTGGTATTGAGCAGGATATTTGCTGTAGCCCATCTTTTACACCAAGACAAAACATGCTCATAACACTTGCAATCAGTTAAGGTCAGAAGCCATGAGAGCCACTGTTTGGTACTGCATTAGGGCATTAATATTATTAGTCACCGCACCAGTGGAGCACTAACAGCACTGTCGAGCGTGTTCATTGTCAGAGCAGCTGTCTGGCTTCTGTGCTAGTGGCCCGTAAGTAGCACCATTTGAGCATAATCGTTACCAGCGTTGCCTTCTAACACTTGTGCTGGTGGCACGTTATAAAATCATTCGAGCGAGGTCATTGCCAGTGCCGCTGGACTGGCTCCCGTGCAAACACCTTTTTGAGCGTGGCTGTTGCCAGTACCATGTGACTGGCCCTCTTGCCAGTGGCACATAAAAGCACCCACTACACTCTCGGAGTGGTTGGCATTAGGAAGGGCATCCAGCTGTAGAAACTCTGCCAGATCAGACTGGAGCCTGGTGCAGCCTTCTGGCTTGCCAGTCCTCAGTCAAATCGTCCAACCCATGCTAGCATGGAAAGCGGACGTTAAACGATGATGATGATGACGATGATTATTATTATTATTATTATTATTGAGGTGGAGAGCTGGTAGAATCATTGGCATGCTAGATGAAAGGCCTAGTGGTATTTCGCCCGTCACTACATTCTGAGTTCAAATTCCACCAAGGTTGACTTTGCCTTTCATCCTTTTGGGATCGATAAATTAAGTATCAGTGAAACACTGGGGTCAATGTAATTGACTAGTCACCTTCCCCCAAATTTCAGGCTTTGTGTCTTTAGTAGTAAGGATTATTATTATTACTATTAAGGCAGTGAGTTGGCAGGATTGTTAGCATACTGAGCAAAATGCTTCACAACATTTTGTCTGTCTTTATGTTCTGAGTTCAAATTCTGCTGAGGTCAACTTTGCCTTTCATCCTTTCAGGATCGATAAATTAAGTACCAGTTGAGCACTGCAGTTGACTAGTCCTCCTCCCAAAATTTCAGGCCTAGTGCCTAGAGTGGAAATTCTTCTTCTTCTTCTTTTGTCCCAAGGAAACCCTTATCAAGTAAACCTAGTTTAGAGGCTTTCCAGTTGTGATCATTACATATGTTCATTATCCATTTCATATATATAGCTATGTTCATTATTCATTTACCAACCCCAGACAAGACAGGCTTCACAAATAAATACCTCTTCAGATCTCATAATCCTACACTACCAAACCAAGTATATAGGCACAGGCGTGGCTGTGTGGTAAGAAGCCTGTGAGTGGATTTGGTAGATGGAAACTGAAAGAAGCCTGTCATTTATATATATATATATATATATATATATATATGTATTTGCCTAAGGTGTCACACAGTTGGACTGAACCTGGAACCATGTGGTTGGGAAGCATAATATTTTGCTTAAGCATTGTGATGCTAATAACCTAGTGTTAATAACCTGATATAAAGCTTAGTACTTATTCTTTCTGTCTCTTTTGCTGAACTGCTAAGTCACGGGGATGTAAACACACCAACACCAGTTGTCAAATGGTGATGGGAGACAAACACATACACAAAGACACACACACACATAGATATATGCATATACATACGATGGGCTTCTTTCAGTTTCCTTCTACCAAATCCACTCACAAGACTCTGGTCAGCTTGAAGCTATAGTAGAAGACACTTGCCCAAGGTGCCACAGAGTGGGACTGAACCTGGAACCATGTGGTTGAGAAGCGTAATATTTTGCTTAGGCATTGTAATGCTACTAACCTAGTGTTAGTAACCTGATATAAATGAAAATGTTTACCTAAATAATTAGCTCTGATGAAGCTATAAGATGATACTCGAGCACTCAGCTATGAGTGCATTGCACCTTATAGCAGAAACAACTGTTAGCTAATGAAGTTTGCTACATAGTTGTTTATTTACTTTGTCATCCCAATTTGTTATATATATATTTATATATATGTGTTTGTGTTTGTTTTGTTCCCATGGTTTTTCGTTCAGTGGTTTGCGAAAAATGATTGTTAAAATAAGTACCTGGCTTTGAAAATAAAAATAAATACTGGGGTTGATTTGTTCAATTAAACCCATCAAAGTGATGTCTCAGCATGGTCACAGTTTAATGAGTGAAACAAACAGAAGACAAAAGATAAGATGCCATATGCTACTGGTTCTTTGCATGGCCTATCTATAGATATACATTATTGTGCTGAGTTGCCTGATGTATTATTCATGTGGTGTATAAACAAATGTCACGACTGCTTGGTGATGTCAATGTGAAGACGCACACAGAATCAGACAGACACACACATGGACATACACACATACATGAATATATACATGTGTACATAGAGGCATATGTATGTACATACATATATTACATATACATATACACATACTTACAATTATGCATGCATACTAGACTAACAGTTTAAAAAGGTTTTCCCCGGTCTAAGAAAAGTCTCTCTCTTGATATACATATGCATACATATCTTGAGATATGTATGTATGTATCATCATCATCGTTTAACGTCCGCTTTCCATGCTAGCATGGGTTGGACGATTTGACTGAGGACTGGTGAAACCGGATGGCAACACCAGGCTCCAATCTAATTTGGCAGAGTTTCTACAGCTGGATGCCCTTCCTAACGCCAACCACTCCGAGAGTGTAGTGGGTGCTTTTACGTGTCACCCGCACGAAGGCCAGTCAGGCGGTACTGGCAACGGCCACGCTCGAAATGGTGTCTTTTATGTGCCACCCGCACAAAAGCCAGTCCAGGGGCACTGGCAATGATCTCGCTCGAAAACCCTACGAAGGCCAGTCAGGCGGCACTGGCAACGGTCACGCTCAAAATGGTGCATCTTATGTGCCACCCGCACAAGAGCCAGTCCAGGGGCACTGGCAACGATCTCACTTGGCTTGCCGGGTCTTCTCACGCACAGCACATATATTATATATATATATATATATATATATATATGCATAGTGGCTTTGTGGTAAGTAGCTTGTTTACCAACCACATGGTTCTGGGTTCAGTCCCACTGCGTGGCACCTTGGGTAAGTGTCTTCTACTATAGCCTTAGGCTGACCAAAGCCTTGTGAGTGGATTTGGTAGATGGAAACTGAAAGAAGCGTGTCGTATATATATATATATATATATATATATATATGTATGTATGTGTGTGTATATGTTTGTGTGTCTGTGTTTGTCCCCGGTTTGGCAAAAGAGACCGATAGAATAAGTACTAGGCTTACAAAGAATAAGTTCTGGGGTCGATTTGCTCAACTAAAGGCGGTGCTCCAGCATGGCTGCAGTCAAATGACTGAGACAAGTAAAAGAGTATATATATATATATATATCATCATCATCGTTTAACGTCCGCTTTCCATGCTAGCATGGGTTGGATGATTTGACTGAGGACTGTTGAACCAGATGGCTACACCAAGCTTATATATATATAAATTGTCAGTAGCTCATATGTCTGAAGAAGAAGCATTAGAGCAGTAATGTATTTTTTAATTTTTTTTAGGAAAGACAACAAGCAGGCAGAAATGTTTGCACTTTGGGTGAAATGCTTAGTGGTATTTCGTCTGTCTTTACTTTTCGAGTTCAGATTCCGCCGAGGTCAACTTTGCCTTTCATCCTTTCGGGGTTGAAAAATTAAGTACTAGTTGCGTATTGGGGGTGGTCAATCTAATCTCCAGATAAGATGCCATATGCTACTGGTTCTTTGCATGGCCTATCTATAGATATACATTATTGTGCTGAGTTGCCTGATGTATTATTCATGTGGTGTATAAACAAATGTCACGACTGCTTGGTGATGTCAATGTGAAGACACACAGAGAATCAGACAGACACACACATTGACATACACACATACATGAATATATACATGTGTACATGTGCCTAGAGTAGAAAAGAATATGTTGTTTTTTTTTATTTTAGGAAAGGAAAAGCAATGAGCTGGCAGAAACATTAACATGCTGGGTAAAATGCGTAGCTGTATTTCGTTTGTCTTTACGTTCTGAGTTCTGATTCCACCGATGTTGACTTTGCCTTTCATCCTTTCGGGGTCAATAAATTAAGAACCAGTTGTGTACTGGGTCGATCTAATCAACTGGCCCCCTCCCCCTCCCCCCAAATTTCAGGCCTCATGCCTAGAGTGGAAATGAATATATTTTTTAGGAAGTTAAAACTTATGGCTGGTCAGTCACTCTATGACTGGCCATAACTTTTAATTTCTTCATATATATATATATATATATATATATATATATTGGGTTGTCTTGAAAGTTTGTGCCGATTTATAGTAGTTTACCTTTCGACTTATTTGCCATGAAACCACCTCAATTCTTGGAAGGTGGGTATTTTCAAGTTAAAGGAAAGATGGAGATGCATTGTGCAACAAAATGGTTCATATTTGGTTGATTAAAAATGTAATGGCGAGTATTTATTGACCTTTTTCTTTCCTTTAAAAATCGGCATAAACTTTCTGGACAATCCAATACACACACACACAGACACACACAAACACACACATATGCACACACACATATATACACACGTACAACTATCTGTATGATATCTCTCGCTATCTCTCTCTCTCTCTTTTTCTATCTATCTATCTATCTATCTATATATATACATATACTAGGTTGAATCAAAAGCTTTTTAGGATTTTCACTGTTGATTTTTTTTATTTTCAGATACAACATATAAACATTAATTGTTTATTCTTTGCTTTATATCCTAGTGTTGGATATATAATTTAACGAAGCAGTCGATTCTTAGACTGGGTGTTGTGTTGTGTTCTTGAGCAAAGCACTTCATTTCATGTTGATCTGTAATCATTTTGTCATCTTACAGGTGGCACCCATTTCACTTGTACTGGTAATGTCGATTTGGTGGAGAGAGTGAGCTAACATACAACACAAACATTTGATCACTATAAACAAATCATCTGTGTGGTTGTTTAGTAAGAAATTGTCGAACCCTCATACGGCGTCTAATGATGGGAGAGTCTATCATATATATATGCACACACACACACACACACACACACACACACACTTTGTAAAAAGTGGGTTTTTGACATTTTGAGCATAGCTCTTCATCAGGAAGGAAAAAGGGAAAAGTCCAAAGACTGTTGCTGCTATGATGTCAGATATGTTATTAGTGTTTTTAGTACTAGTGGTGGTGGTGGTGGTGGAGGTGGTGATGGTGATGGTGATAATGGTTGACATGTTTTTGTTGTTGGTGGTGGTGGTTGCATTGGTATCAACTTTGATGGTGGTGGTGGTATTCCTGTTTGTGGAGATGTTGATATAATGTTGTAGTTGTTGCTGAGCATTGTGGTGTTAATGGGATGTAGAGAGTGATAGCGGTGATGTTGGTAGTGGTGGTCATGGTGGCAGCAGTAGTTATGGCGGTGTTGGTGGTTCTGCTACTGTTGCTACTGCTGCTGCTGCTGATGATGATGCTAGCAATGATGATGGTTGGTGTTATTATTTTAGAGATGATACTGGAGATAGATAATCGCTTCAGATTCACATCCAGCAGGATTTAACTATTTGTCTATTTACAGCTCCCTATCACAGACCCCCTAACCTTGTCTTTTTGACTCTCTCCCCCCCCAGTTATTTCCAACTCCTTCCTCCCTCTCTTTTCCTCCTTCTCTCCCTCCTTCTCTCCCTTCCTCTCTCCCTCATGTCTTTTTTTCCCCAATCTGTCTCTCTGACACTCCCACAAACTTCATCCATTCATCTACTCCACCCACCCTGCCTATCTATCTGTCTGTCTGTCTGTCTGTCTGCCTGCCTGTCTGAATGCCTATCCATCTATATATCTGTCTGTCTGCTGTCAGTTAGTCTGTTTATGTATGTATGTATGTATCAATCCATCTACCTGTCTGTCTCTATCTATCTATCTATCTATAGGTCCATTCATCCATCCATCCATCCATATTACAGTTACCACAATTTATAGTTAGTTAACCCTCTACCACCTACACCCCATAGCAGGGGGCTCTCTACTGAGTGAAGCAAAGTAAAGGGTTTCAGTCAGGAGTTGTTGGTTTAATCTGAGACAAATCAAAGCTTGACTGATTAAGGTGAAACTAAGCTGTATGTAATCTAAGCTATTGTTTTAAGAAACAAGTCATAATTTTAAACAAGAAAACAAAAGTAAATGGATGGCCTGTTGGTGAAGTTTGAGGTGATGTTATTGTAAAAATTGATTTTGAACTGGGGGGTGGGGTATAGTAATTAAAAAGGTGAAAAACTGGATGTTTTATATTCCTTTCTCCCAGCATAATCACCATCATCAACAGACATTCACACAGACACACACACACACATTTCTCCCCCTCCCCATACATGTGCACACATGGTCTAACCATATGGTTTCATTCCTAACCACATGGTTTTGGGTTCAGTCCCACTGCATGGCACTTTGGGCAAACATCTACTACTATAGCTCTGGGTGGATCAAAGTCTTATGTGGATTTAGTAGATGGAAACTGCAAGAAGCCCATAGAATATCATCACCATCATCATTCTTAAATGTCCGTTTTCCATACTGGCATGGGTTAAATGGTTTGATTGGAACTGGTAAGCTGGAGAGCCGCACCAGGCTCCTGTTGTCTGTTTTGGCTTGGTTTCTATGGCTTTCCTAATGCCCTTCCTAATGCCAACCGCTTTGTGTGATGGGTGCTTTAACATCACATCGGCACAGGACTCTTACCTTCCGATCTTCTTCATCAGCAGGAGCAACCTTGACACTTCTGCAGACCTTCTTATATATATATATATATATGTGTGTTAAATAAAATGAAACAACAAAGCCAAGGCTGTGTGGAATTTTCAAGATTTTTATAAAGAGAAAGTTAGTCTTACATCTGTTTCTGGGATATTAGGGATATTCCTTCTTCCCTTCATACTTCTTATTTCCATCTTTTTCCAAAATAACTCCTTATATTGAACTCTACTATTTCCTTCTATTTAACTCTCTCACATCATCTCTGATGAAGGAATATCCCTAATATCCCAGAAACAGCTGTAAGACTAACTTTCTCTTTATAAATGTCCGCAAAATTCCACACAGCCTTGGCTTTGTTGTCTCATTTTATTTAACATATACAGTGGTTGGCGTTAGGAAGGACATCCAGCTGTAGAAACTGTACCAAATCAGATTGGAGTCCTCAGTCAAATAGTCCAACCCATGCTAGCATGGAAAGCGGACGTTCAACGATGATGATGAATGATGATGCTCATACAAGACCTGTATTAGACCCCTCACTCATTACCGAACGGAGAGTTTAACTACGGTCCTTCCATAGCACTTACATAGCCTTACTTGCCACCTTAGGTCTTCTGGATACCAATAATTATCTCTCTCTCTCTCTCTCTCTCTCTCTTTCTCTCTCTCTCTCTCTCTCTCTCTCTCTCTCTCTCTCTCTCTCTCACACACACATATATAGGTGTAGGAGTTGCTGTGTGGTAAGTAGCTTGCTTATGAATCGAATGGTTCCAGGTTCAGTCCCACAGCATGGCACTTTGGGCAAGTGTCTTCTACTATAGCCTTGGGCCGACCAAAGCCTTGTGAGTGGATTTGGTAGACGGAAACTGAAAGAAGCCTGTCGTATGTATGTATATATATATATATATATATATATATATATATATATATGTATGTGTTTGTATATGTTTGTATGTCTGTGTTTGTCCCCCCAACATCGCTTGACAACTGATGGTGGTGTGTTTACGTCCCCCATAACTTAGCGGTCATTAAAAAGTGATGATGGTGATGGAGATGATATAAACAAGACAGGCTCGCACTCAGTTTCCACCAATCAAATTAACTTACAAGGCATTGGTTTCAATTCCTGGACCAGGTGATACATTATGTTCTTGAGCAAAAAACTGCATTTCACATTGGACCAGTCCATTCAGCTGGCAAAAATGAGTAATCCTGCAATGGACTGGCATCCCATTCAGATGGGGAATTTATATGCCATGGAAACAAGAAAACTGGCCCTTATGAGTTCGCATGACTCGAGTAGGTATTTTTACCTTTACCTTTACCACATACTTGCAAAGCAGGTTTCTTAACCATGCAGCCATATCTGTAAAACACTAATAGAATATAGTTCTATCAGGGGTAGAAGCCACAGATTTGTTTGATATTTACTTAATGTGACTAAATCAAGGTTTAAATACCAACAGGTATGTGTTACAGGTCTTTAAAATATCTATTTTTATTACTTCTGTTTATCCTAAAGTTCTTTGAAAGCTGCTGAAAGTCCCTGTCAGATGAACCAAGTTCTTGAAGAAAATTTCGAAGAGAATGTTCCGGAAGCTTTACCTGAAGAACCACTTGTCACAGATGATGGATTAGATGAAAATCCTTTTGTTCCTGCTTTAGAGCTTAACCAGGTCAATGTCATTGACAATGTTCCTGCTGAAAACACACCTGTCCACAGTCCACCTGCAGAATTCACCCCTGTTGCAGATGTAGCGACTAATGTCATAATTGAAAATGTGATGAGAACAAACTTTGAGAGGAACACAGGAGCGGGGATTTTGATAACTGGTCAAAACATCACCAGTAAGTGTTATCTCCTTTTGTTATTTGACATTTTCCCTATTTTCCTTTCAGTGTAGTATTTTGATCCTTGTGAAATTAAATATCAGAACATGCTCATAACTGGTTTGATATTATAAAGAATCGAGGATTTATCATCTATGTCTTAGCTATTTCCATTATCAAAGACAAGAATGAAGGCAGCAAGTTGGCAGAATTGTTAGCACACTGGGCAAAATGCTCAAAAGCGTTTCTTTTGGCTTTACATTCATCATCATCATTGTCATTTAACGTCCGCTTTCCATGCTAGCATGGGTTGGACGATTTGACTGAGGACTGGTGAAACCAGATGGTTAAATTCTGATGAGGTCAGCTTTGTCTTTCATCCTTTCGGTGGCAATAAAATAAGTACCAGCTGAGCACTGGGGATGATGTAATTGACTAGCCCCCTCCCAACAAAATTTCTGGCCTTGTGCTCATAGTAGAAAGAATTAATAATGATGAATAATGATGAGAAAATTCAAGTCAATGAGGGTTCTTCTGCGTGGTTATCTGGCCAGGTCAATGTAGCTGCCATATATTCTCATGTGTTTTTCTCCATCACAACATAGGAATGAGAAAGGAAGGGGTGATGGCAAACTGGTGGGATGGTGAACATTCAACTTTGAAAAGAAAAATCATCTCTGTGTGAGTATATATATGTATGTGTGTGCGTGTACAAGGGAAGTATGTGAACATTGCCAAGAGTATTAATTTGATTTACCATCCATATTTATGTATAAAATACTACAATTATCCGTCACTTTTGATGGCACGGGGCCAGCTGGCAGAATCACTTGCATGGCAGGCAAAATACTTAGTGGCATTTTGTCTGCCTTTATATTCTGAGTTCAAATTCTGCTGGGGTCGATGAAACTGATTTACTCCTTCCCCCAAAACTGCTGGCCTTGTGCCAAAATTTGAAACTAATATTTAAGGTAGTATACTGACATGTTGGACAAAATGCTTGTGGAATTTCTTCTGGCTGTTTATGTTCTGCGTTCAAAGTACTGCTGTGGTTGTCTTTGCATTCCATCCTTTTGGAGCCAATAAAATAAGTCACAGTGCAGTACTGGGATTGATGTAATCAGCTTTCCACTACCCCTGGAACTGCTGGCTCTGTGCTAAAATTAGAAAGGATTCTTATCTTCAATACAGAGACCACAGGTTTAAAATTCTGATCCTAGTGTAGAGATATGATGGAAACAGACAAATTTTGGTGGTGGAAGCTATCAGCAGAAGAAGAAAGACAAATGAGAAATGGGAAGAAGTGATGAGGTTAGTCATAATCTAGAATACTGAGACTTAAAGAAAGGATGATGAGAAATGTATTGTTTTAAATGGCAGACATATTAACTTATAGCAGCATAGGAAATTGAATATTAAAACAATGATGATGATGATGGTGTTGATGATGATGACGACGACGACTACAACAATGATATTGATGACAAAGACAATAATGTTGATGATGCTAATGATGTTGTTGAGTTTTTTTATTTGCCACAAGGGAGATAAAGGAGAGGACATTACAAGAAATAAAAATTACAAAAACAAACACATACAAATAAAAAAATAGGGTTTTATGTATGATAGGTTATGAAAAAAAAAAAAGAAGAGAAAAATAGAACTTTTAGCAAACTCTTTAGAAAGCAGTACTTCCTTTGGTACTTTCATCTTCTTCCTTAAATGAATTTTCAAGAAGTTGATGAGGAATTAGTTGAAGAAGAAAATGTCTGTGTTCAGTCCTTTCAATCTTGTCCACCATACAATCTTCTTTACCTCAGCCGCTAGAAAGAGGAAGCTATCTTTTGTTCCTAGCCAAATGAGGGAAACAAGCTGATCCACTTGATAACTTTGATTGATAAATAACTGGATCTGCTGACATCAATCCACAAATTTGTAATGCTCAATCATTGAACAATGCATGCAGAATATATTGTTTTTTGCTTTGTGCATATCTTGTGTGTACCTGGTATTTTTATAATAGTAGGGTTTATCCTTTCTACCTATCTGTCTAGCCAGGCAACTTGTCTGGACTAATGCAACTCTTCCATGCCAAGTGTTGCTATCTTTCATAACAGTCTTCATATCCGTAACTTAATATCCGGTGCCTTCTGTAAGTTTTTTGATATATGTTCTTAGTCTGCTAATACTTGTATGTCCATTCATGAGTTTCCAGAGAAGGAGGTCAATGGATATTTCATCCTTGTTTCTCCAGCATTGTCCTGCATAATACGTTCTTCTTTCTCTGATCACCAAGATGATGGTAGGAAAACTGCCATACAGTTACAACAGTTGAATTCAACTCCATGTTTGGCCACAAGGAAATCATAACTTGATCACGTGTGCAAACACAATTTCCATCCAGTCAATGGCTTGTGTTCATATGATAGTCTAGCAGTATGACTTGGACTTTCTGTGGATAGAACCTTCAAACACAGCGCATTTTAGAACAGAAAGGACAGTGGATTCAGTCCTTGGTGGAGTTTGCTCTTGATTCATCTGTTCTCATAGCTATATATTCAACCTGATATGATAAATGAAGAAACATGCCATAACAAAATGGCAACAAGAATTTGCATTGACGTGTAAAAATTAGCCTGAATGTTGAATTTCTGATGAAGATCTCCTTCTCTTGTAATATATGTCAATATAAAATTTACTCTTCTTGTATTGCATGAACACTGTTGTATTGATGTAGCAATAAATAATGTTTAAATACTGACAAAAATTTTTCTTCATGACTGTGCCACACAGTCACTGTTTTGTAAGAAAGATTGAAAACTGCATGAAGCATTCTTGTGTGTGTACCATCAAGCTAGAGTTCAGTGTTCATACTGAAGAGCCATACAGAAGTACTGATTCAATGACTGCTTTGAAGAAACTTACCTCTCTTCATGTTGTCAGGAAGAAAGGATTTCAACATAATTTTGTATCTGTTGAAGCCACTCCATGCTTCTGTAATTCTTACCTGGACCTGCTTGTCTTTTGAAAAGAATTATCTTACATAGGTAATATTCTTTGGTAGCACTACCAGGGCAAGGATTTCTAGAAGTTTTCCATCTTGTCAATGCCTAATCTCCCTTAGATTGTTGTTATTCTTGCCTACCATTGACTGTTTATAGCAGTGGTCTTCAACCATTTTTTGCACAACAGATCACTTTCACGCAAGACAATTTTTCCACAGATTGGGGAATCACACACATAATTAAACCCAATAAAGTGCATAATATATAATTTAATTATCTATTTCAAATTTTGGCTCAAGCTCAGTAAGTTCAGGGGAGGCGGGGGCTTGTTGATTACATCGGCCCCCAGTTCTCAATTCATACTTATTTTATTGATTCCAAAAGGATGAAAGGCAAAGTCAACCTCACTGGAATTTGAACTCAGAATGAAAAGATGAATGAAATACTGCTAAGCATTTTGTCCAGTGAGTTAATGACTCTACCAGCTTGCTGCCTTAATATATAATTTATATATATATATATATATATATATATATATATATATATATATATATATATATATATATATATATATATATACATACATACATACATACATACGCATATATATATATATATATATATATACATACATATGCATATATATATATATATATATATATATATATATATATATATATCTCATTCCAGGGTGAAAAACTAGAGGTAGTCGATAGCTTCCGCTATCTGGGCGACCAAGTTAGTAGTGGGGGTGGGTGCGCTGAAAGTGTAGCTGCTAGAATAAGAATAGCCTGGGCAAAGTTTAGAGAGCTCTTACCCCTGCTGGCGACAAAGGGACTCTCACTCAGAGTAAAAGGCAGACTGTATGACGCATGCGTACGAACAGCCATGCTACATGGCAGTGAAACATGGGCTGTAACTGCTGAGGACATACGTAAGCTCGCAAGGAATGAAGCCAGTATGCTCCGTTGGATGTGTAATGTCAATCTGAATACCCGTCAGAGTGTAAGTATCTTGAGAGAAAAGCTGAACATTAGAAGCATCAGTTGTGGTGTGCAAGAGAGACGATTGCGCTGGTATGGACATGTGGTGAAAATGGATGAGGATAGCTGCGTGAAAAAGTGCCACACCCTAACAGTTGAGGGAACCCGTGGAAGAGGTAGGCCCAGGAAGACCTGGGCTGAGGTGGTGAGGCAAGACCTTCGTACATTGGGCCTCACCGAGGCGATGACTACTGACCGAGACCTTTGGAAATGTGCTGTGCGTGAGAAGACCCGGCAAGCCAAGTAAGATCGTTGCCAGTGCCCCTGGACTGGGTCTTGTGCGGGTGGCACATGAGATGCACCATTTTGAGCGTGGCCGTTGCCAGTACCGCCTGACTGGCTCCCGTAGGATTTTCGAGTGAGATCGTTGCCAGTGCCCCTGAACTGGCTTGTGCGGGTGGCACATAAAAGACACCATTTCGAGCGTGGCTGTTTTCGTGCGGGTGACACGTAAAAGCACCCACTACACTCTCTGAGTGGTTGGCGTTAGGAAGGGCATCCAGCTGTAGAAACTCTGCCAAATTAGATTGGAGCCTGGTGTTGCCATCCGGTTTCACCAGTCCTCAGTCAAATCGTCCAACCCATGCTAGCATGGAAAGCGGACGTTAAACGATGATGATGATGATATATATATATACATATATACACATACATATATATGTGTATATACATACACACACACATAGAAATGCTTTCAGTTTCCATCTACCAAATCCAGTCGCAAGGCTTTGGTCAGTCTGGGTTTATAACAGGAGACACTCACTCAAAGTTCCACACAGTGGGACTGAACTTGGAACCATGAGGTTGGGAAGCAAGTTTCTTACCACACAGTCATGCCCGTGCCTATGGCAAAAGATTCTGCAAATTCACCATCACCATCATCAATATCATCATCATCATCACCCTTTAACGTCCATTTTCCATGCTGGCATGGGTTGGGCAGTTTGAGCAGATCTGGCAAGCTGGAGAGCTGCACTAGGTTCCAGTCTGATTTGGCTTGGTTTCTATGACTGGATGCCCTTGCTAACACCGACCACTTTACAGGGTGTGCTGAGTGCTTCTGACGTGGCACCCCCCCCCCAAACCAAACCATTAGAAGTAAACTTACAAACAAAGTATAACACAGCAGTCAAACCTCAGTTTCTCCATCCAGACTTCAAAACATTGTAAAACATCTATTATTTTTCTTTTTGTAGATCCTGATATGTCTCACAGAACTGATGAAAATGAGAATTTTTCTAACCGAAGTGTTTATTCATTGGAAGATACTTCAACAAAAGCACAATATGGTAAACCAAACTTTGCAAAGGAAGCACACACTGAAGCATTTAACAATTGCTTCCCAGTGTTAGAAAAATCTCGATCTGCTGGGTCTTTAAATCGTACAAGAAGGTAAGTTTCTGATCTTTTATCTTCCATCTGTTTCAGCCATTGGATTGTGGTCATGCTGGGTCACTGCCTCAAAGGGTTGCAGTCAAACAAACTGCCCCCAGTACACTTATTTTTAAGTCTGGTACTTATTCTATATTCTATTGGTACTCCTTTGCTGAAATGCTAAGTTACAAGAATGTAAACAAACCAACACTGATTGTCAGGCAATGGAGTGGCAAACAAACACACACACACACACACACACACACACACACACACACACACACACATATATCATCATCATTTAACATTCGTTGTCCAAGCTGGCATGGGTTGGATATATATATGTATATATATATATATATATATATATATATATATACTAGCAATAATACCCATCATTGATCGGGTAATTACTCTTACTATTTCTTGGGCCAAGAAGCTAGAAAAATGGGTATTTCATATAGAAGAATACCTTTATGGAATCCAGTTGATTGTGATGGCACTGAAAAGTCTGTAGGTCAAGTGGAACATCCATTTATCACTGTTCTTTTTGATGTTTGAATAGGCGGTGTGCCAAAGGAGAATTGAAAGATTCAGTTTGAATGTGAATGAAACTAAAAGAATAGCTATATCATATAGAAGAATAGCTTTCCAGAATCCAGGTGATTGTGTGATGGCACTGAGAAGGCCACAGGTGAAGTGAATGACCCATGTGTCATGGTTTTTTTTTTACATTTGAATAGGCCATATACCCAAGGAGAATTGAAAGATTCAGTTTTGAATGTGAACCAGGGTGAGACTACGAGTAGAAATTTAGTTTTACTCATCCTGTATGTGTGTATTATATAAGAGAAAAACATGTAATAATTGAAGTAGAAGAAAGATGGATTTCAGCAATTTTTAGTGTTTGGCTTTGTGGTCTTTGTAGGTTCTCTCTGATTGGTGAGATTGATGCAGTCAAGGCACAGCCTAAATACTTTTAGGTGAAATAACGCAAATGAAGAGAGATTGGCAACTGGTCAACTTTAGAAGTTACACCAGGTAGACAAAAATTTGGAAGTGATGGACAAAATGTAAACACACACACACACACACACACACACACACACACACACACAAGACAACAAAAGTTGTGTATAGTGAACAAGATGCCAAAAAAAAAAACCGGAAAAGGAAAAGAGGTAGACAAGAACTGGCAAGGCCAGGGGCTGCACCAATTTCCATAGTCTGACTTGGTTTGGTTTTTACAGCTGGATGCCCTTTCTAACACCAATCACTTTATGGAGAATACTGGTTGTTTTTTTACCTGGCACTATCACCAGTGCTTTTTACGTGGCACTAGCACCATTGCTTTTTATGTGGCACCAGCAACCACACCAGTGCTTTTTTATGTGGTACCTTGGTTATAGGATACCAGTACTGTTTTGGTGGGTAGGTCTTTTTGAGTACAGCAATGCAGTATACATCTCAGTACTCTGTAATCTCCTTTGTAAGGCTCAGCATTTTGAGTGAATTGAGTTTTGAGCAAAATGACATTCACTCGACCATGCTTGTCCAAGCTTGTATGGATTGGATGGAATTTATTAAGGCAGGTTTTCTATAGTTGGATGTCCCTACTTATCTCCAACCCTCACTTGTTTTTAAGCAAGCTAATATTTCCCCATGGTCACACCTGTTGTCACAGAATATCGGAAATGAATGACAATTAATATGTGACAATCATTTACATCTATCTTGTGATGTCAAGATAAGGAGACAGACATACACACACACACACTCTCTCTCTCTCTCTCTTACGTATGGAACCTCTTTCCCAAAATAGGCTTCCTTTCAGTTCTGTCAACCAAATATATTCACATGGCTTTGGATGGTTCAGAGCTAAAGTAGAAGACACTTACCCAAGGTGCCATGCAGTGGGACTGAACCCAGAACTATATGGTTGGAAAGCACACTTCTCAACCATACAGCTATATATATTGCTTCATGTTTAAGAATTTATATTTGCTTGTATTTGTGTGTGTGTGTAATATGTTATATAAATCAGCAAGTGTTGAGAGGAATCAGCTTGGATGAAGAGTGAAATATTTATTCTGTAATGAGTATAACATAGCTATTTTCTGCCAATCTATCAAGTTTCCTGTAAAAAGCAAACCCATGCAGGGCTGCTTCTTCAAACAGATCTGATGAATGTGGGATAACCACTAATTCTTTGTGGTATCATGGTTATCTCACATTCATCAGATCTGTTTGATTATCAAATGAATTATTGAAGCTGGCTACGCCAGGAAATCTCACATAAGAAGAAAATACATGAGAAAATATGAGACCAAGCTCATTTTATTACTGAGAGAAAATGTATGACTGAAGAACTATAACTCTGTAAATTACTCAGATTCTCTCCCCATATGCTATGAAATGAGATTAGAAATTGAAAAATTGGTCTGAAAAATAGATCTAATAATGATTTCTTTATCTTTTAATAATGATTCAAAAATTGAAAACGTCAGTCAAATGAATATATCAGGTCATTAAGAATGAAATGTCCAATTTTTTTATACACCAAGTTTGACAGTCATTAACTCTAATGTACTGACAATTCTTTGTTTTACAACATTGAAGAGTTACATCACCACTTTTCGAAATGTAATTCATGGTGTCTGATTATATTGTGAGTTTTCTCTTCTAAATCAATTTTTGTGAACCCATGGATAGATAAAAATTCGTGTTGTTTCTGAATATGACTTCCGTCGTGAAACCAATGCCTCCCAGACAGCTCAAAACATTAATGAGGTGTTTGGTGAAGATGTGGCGAATGAATGCCCTGTACGTCAATGGTTTGAGAAGTTCTGGTCTGGTGACTTTACTCTTGAAAATCAGCCCTGCAGTAGACATGAGACCAAGGTGGATAATGATGAGCTGGAAACTGTAGTGGAAGCGGATACATCTCAAACTATGCCTGAGTTAGCAGCAAGGTTTGATGTTTCGATTCCAAGTGTATTGGACCATCTGAAACAAATCGGCTAGGTAAAGAAGCTGGACAAATGGGTACTACATGAAGTGAACGAGCATCAAATGACATGTCGTCTTGAAACTTGCTGTTCTTTGCTGTCACAGCATAAAAGTGAACCATTTTTGCATCGTATTGTTACTTGTGCTGAAAAATGGATTCTTTTCAACAATTGCAAGCGTTCTGCACGGTGGTTAGATAGAGACAAAGTGCCAAAAAACAATCCAAAAAGGAATATTCACTAAAAAAAAAAAAAAAAAATGATGTGTGTTTGGTGGTTCAGCGCTGGTGTCATCCACTACAGCTTCATGAGATCTAGTAGGTCAATTACAGCGGACGTATACATCAACCAACTGGATGAAATGATAACTGAACTTGCAATTAAACAAGTGAAGTTGGTCAATAGAGACAGGCCAATTCTCTTGCATGGCAATGCTCGACCACATGTTGCATAGAGAACGCTACTCAAGTTACATGAACTGAACTTGGAAGTACTCTGTCATGCACCATATTCACCAAACCTTGCACCAACTGACTATCACATTTTCCAGGCAATAGACAACTTTTTGGAAGGTAAAAATTTCAAATCTGAAGAAGATGCCAAAACAGCCTTACGTGATTTCATCACCTCTTGCTCTTCAGAATTCTTCATTGCCAGCATAAATAAGCTATTGATAAAATGGCAAAATTGTGTTGATAATTTAGGTGTATACTTTGATTAACTACACTGCTTTTTGTTGAGATAAATAAAATACATTTCCAGTTCAAAATCGGACATTAATGACCTGATAATATACTGTCTGTCCACTTGACCTCATTGTTTGTGTACTGTAAGCAATAAAGTTTGAGCAAAGGCATTTCAGCTCCAGATTATAAACCTGTTTCGTGGAATGGGTAAAAGAAGGAATTTGAAGAAACAGAAGAGGAAGGGGAAAGGGAAACATAAGAAAAGAGGAAAAAAAAGAAAGAACATAAGATGAAGAAAGAAAACTGAACATGTAAGAAGTTTCCCTTCATAGTAGGGTGGTTCTTGATGATGTTTTGTAGTTCAATTGCTGTGCTTTCCAGTTTGTTAGTATGTCTCTGCCTATTCGAGGACATCTTGTAAACATTTCATTTTTAAAGCCAAGACAGGTATTAGAATAAATTTTGTACAATTTGTGCCCAATCAAAGTTTGCATGTTATAATTCTATACATGTATGTCTTTGGTCTCTTGAATAATTTCCATCTGACGTCCAGTTTTTTAATCCTTCAACGAGTGTATATGTCACATTAATATTGGATGTTCTTGTCCAGGTGATTGAATGACAGCAAGTAGTAATAGAATCTTTGCTTAAATTGATCATAATATAAAGCTTTCCTCCAACGTTAAGTTCGGTGTGGTAGGGGATGACCTCTGTTTCACATAAAACTAATGTAATGTTACATGGCCTTAAGTGTATTTTATCTTTCAATATGAACACCCTCAGTCTTTTGCTAAATATGATTTTCATTCATAATATCAAATGAAAGAATCCTGATGACTACATTCCCGTGCGTTGGCCTATGGCACATATATTTCTTCTCTATAATGAAATGAGTTTGGCCTTCTACTTCCTTGGGCTTCCTCTTAATAGAATTTTACAGAGTAGCCATGTTGAATAATATATTTGTTATCCAGACCTGACAAATGTAGGACACACACACGCACGCACGCACGCACGCACGCACGCACGCGCGCACACACACACACACACACACACACACACACACACACACACACACACACACACAGAGGACAAATAAAACCTCATTTCCTGCTTTTATGTGGAGTCTGGGTGTGGCTTGGAATGGATTACTCCTATTTATATGTATTCCAATAACTCATGTAACAAGCAATTTGGTTAGTGAACAGGATTCTAGAATAGATCAGTGTCATATATAGAGGCCCCACCATATATATATATATATATATATATATATATATATATATATAAATTCAATAATAGGGTGAATTCTTTTACAAGAATTTATCAAGTAGCTAGTGTGAAAAAAACCTCATAAGGGAAAAAATCCATCATTTATTCCCGAAATATATATATATATATATATATATATATATATATTCTTTTCTTTTATTTGTTTCAGTCATTTGACTGCAGTCTTTTAGTTGCAAAAATCGACCCCAGGACTTATTCTTTGTATGTCTGGTACTTATTCTCTTGGTCTCTCTTGTTGAACCGCTAATTTACGGAGACATAAACGCACCAACATCGGTTGTCAAGTGATGGTACGGGGTGGGTGACACAGACACAAAGACACACACATATGAATATATATATATGACAGGCTTCTTTCAGTTTCTGTCTACCAAATCTACTCACAAGGATTTCGTCAGCCTGAGGCTATTGTAGGACACACTTACCCAAGGTATCATGCAGTGGGACTGAACCCAGAACCATGTGGTTGGGAAGCAAAATTCCTACCACACAGTCACGCCTGCACCATCCATATAGCTACATCTATATATTATTAAAAATGAACTTCAATGTTACACTGCCAAACTGGGGCATATTGGGAAAATACTATAAATTAAGGTTCCCCTGAAATGTGAATACAAACGGAACCAAATATACATACATACATACATACATATATACATACATTCATACATACATATATATATATATATATATATATATATATATATATATGTATGTATGAATGTATATATATATATATATATATGTATGTATGTATTTGTGTGTCTGTGTTTGTCCCCTACCATCGCTTGACATCAATGTTGGTCCGTTTACGTCTTCGTAACTTAGAGGTTCAGTGAAAGAGATCGATAGAATAAGTACTAGGCTTACAAAGAATAAGTTCTGGGGTCGATTTGTTTGACTAAAGTCGGTGCTCCAGCGTGGCCGAAGTCAAATGACTGAAACAAGTAAAAGAAAGAATATGTATATATCTACATGTGTATGTGTCTTTGTGTCTGTGTTTGTCCCCAACCACAGCTTAACAACCGGTGTTGGTGTGTTTACGTCACCTTAACTTAGCAGTTCGGCAAAAGAACCCAATAGAATAAACCAAGCTTAAAAAATGTCCTAGGGTTGATTTGATTAAAAACCCTTCAATGTGGTGCCTAAGCATGGCCACAGTCAAACGACTGAAACATGTAAAAGATAATATATATATTCTTTACTTTTACTCTTTTACTTGTTTGAGCCAGTTGATTGCGGCCATGCTGGGGCAGTGCCTTGAAGTGTTATAGTCGAACAAATCAACCTCAGGACTTATTTTTTTATAGCCTAGTACTTATTCTATCAATATCTTTTTGCTGAATCACCGAGTTATGAGGATGTAAACACACCAACACTGGTTGTGAAGCAGTGATTGTCGGGGGACAATAAAGTGCTTTATTGGTGTGAAACCAATGGTCTCTCTGACAGTCTTCTAAATATACTACTGCTCTAATGTTTTAGAGTGTGCTTCTCTCTCGGATATATGAACTACTGACTGATATAAATATATATATATATATATATATATATATATATATATATATATATATATATGTATGTATGTATGTATGTATATATATATATATATATATATGTCAGGTCGCTCTTCAGTGCTACTGGTAACATGTAATCCAGTACAACCTGTTGCATGGTCGGGTCGTCGGCGACTAAACTGGCAACCCCACCAGGCTTGCTTGGTGAGGAGGGTGTTGTTGGACACCCTGCAGGACGAAAAATAAGACCTGTCAAAGGGCGGATGAACTCCTGAGCAGTCAACGACCATCCAACAAAATGTCTGTAAATATGTATATATATATATATGTATGGGTGTGTATATGTGTGTGAATGTCTGTAAATATGTATATATGAATAATTTTAATTTTATATATATACTATTTTTTATCTTTTATATTTTATTTATATATATATATATATTTTTATTATTTATTTATTTATTTAATTTTTTTATTTTTATTTTATTTTTATTTTTTTATTTTTTTATTTATTTTATTTTATTTATTTATTTTTTTTGATGAGCTGCTCCACATCGGTCACCGGAGTGATATTTGATCACTTTACAGAGTGTCTGAGTGTCGGTTAGGTGTCTGGAATGGGACGGCTTACCTCATGGGCAGGTAGAAGCTCTTTAACCTTGGTTGGTAATCTACCTAGGAGAAGGAAATCTCCGAAATAAAACCTGAGGCCTTGGAAATTCCTGGTTTTGTCAATTCTCTTGTCACACCGGTGAAAGTCTTCTTGGGCTAATAAGTGGGGGTAGTGCAGTGCAAGCTACACCCACTAAAAATTATTCATCTGCACAGGTACTTCCTGTACTCCAAATCTTAGTAAAATCATTCAATTGGTTGGTTGGCAGAAACCTAAAAATGCACCTGTAACTTATTTTAAAATGTCTGAAACAAATTCAGTAAATGGCAAAAAAGGCTTGGGAACATCAGGGGAACAGGTCTGGCCCAGCAGGTGTCCCAGTGTATAACAGGCTGGACCCGGTCGTCATTCTGCCACTGTGGTCAAACAGTCCTCAAGAAAAAGTAAAAATAAACATCGTTTGAATTTTGGCTGTTGGAATGTGCGCACACTTCTTGATGATAATTTCACGAAGAGGCCAGAAAGGCATACCGCACTTATTGCATGTGAGCTAAAGAAATATTCCCTTGATATAGTTGCTCTCTCTGAAACTCGTCTCTCTGGTGAGGGTCAAGTAATGGAATCTGCTTATGGATATACTATCTTCTGGAAAGGCCTACCTAAGGGTCAGCGTAGAGAATCTGGTGTTGGGTTTGCTCTCAAGAATACATTAGTGTCCTCCATTGCAGAGCTTCCAAGTGGTATATCTGACCGGATCATGTCATGCCGTATCAAACTGACAAAAGGTAGGTTTCTTACCGTTGTCAGTATTTATGCACCAACAATGTCCCATTCTGAGGAAACTGGGACAGTTTTATGACAATCTAGCAAGATTATTGAGGAAAGTACCAATTTCTGACAAGCTGGTCATTTTGGGAGATTTCAATGCAAGAGTTGGAAGGGACTATGTTTCATGGCCTGTTTTAGGTCGACATGGGATTGGAAAATGCAATAGAAATGGAGTAGCTCTTTTGACGTTTTGTACTGAGAATGATCTGGTTGTCACCAACACTCTGTTTAAGCAGAAAAATAAATATAAAACCACTTGGATGCACCCAAGATCTAAGCACTGGCATCTCATAGATTATATTTTGATTAGGAAATGTGATATGAAAGACGTTTCTAGCGTTCGGGTCATGAGAGGGGCAGAGAGCTGAACTGACCATCATCTACTGCGTGGCAAAATAGATTTTTCGATAAAACCTAAAAACCGACAGTCTGGTCCTAAGATACCCAAAAAGTTAAACGTTGCAAACTTTAAATTATCAAGCAACTTGCAAAGATTCCACGACGCTATAGAAAGTATTAATCTTGACCCAAACAATTTATGGGAAGATTTCAAAACAAAAGTATTTCAGGCTGCAAGTTCGTCAGTGGGATTTAAATCTCATAAATCCAGAGATTGGTTCTCAGATAGATCAGCAGAAATTCATGATCTACTTTTAGAAAAACAAAACTTAGGCAATACACTGCTCTCTCAGTCATTGAATCCCAACTCAAATGAAACTTACAGAAAGCTGAAAAGGAGGGTGCAAACTGCTCTAAGAAAAATTAAACAGGAATGGTGGAATGATAGGGCAAAAGGGGCACAAGAAGCAGCTGATAGAAATGATGCCAGTTGTTTGTATTCTTATGTTAGGGAGGTATATGGTCCAAAATCTTCTTCAGTAGCTCCAGTGAGAACAGAAGATGGATGTTTTCTTCTGACTGACACCGCTTCTATTCATAAGCGTTGGGTAGAACATTTCTCTGCACTTTTGAATAGACCATCATCCGTTAATATGAGGACGATAGAAAAAATTGAACAACTTCCAGTTATAGAAGAGATGGCATCTGAACCAACTCTAAATGACATTTATTTAGCTATGAATAAGCTGAATAACAACAAGTCTCCAGGATCTGATGGAATCTGTGCAGAAGTCTTGAAATATGGGGGTGACAAAATGATGGAACTCTTAAATATTTTAATTTGTCACTGTTGGAGAAGTGAGAAAGTGCCTCAAGACTGGATTGATGCCATTCTTGTCTCCTTATATAAATCGGGGCCAAAGGATCTGTGTGGTAATTTTCGTGGGATTTCCCTTTTGTCTGTGGTTGGAAAGGTGCTCGCCCGCATTTTGTTAGAACGTTTAAATACCTTTATAGTTCCAAGTATGGTGTCTGAGTCTCAGTGTGGTTT
>NC_142942.1:37772661-37775161 GCF_046866305.1 Octopus bimaculoides
CGCTCGATGAATAAATGTTACGTGAATTTTAGATCTTCCTATCGGCAAAGTCACACAGCACGGGAGCCAGTTGTTCAAGCTTGTTGTGATCACCATGGTAGTGGACAGGAGATATGCTATTTGTGTCACCAGCGTGAACAACGGAATGTCTACATGCCATTTACAGAAGAGAAAGCTCGCAGAGATAAAGAAGAAGATCTGTTGCTTCGGAAATATTCTGAAATGAAGAACACAGAACATCTTTTGCAGGAAAAGGTAGTAACTAACAATAAACATTTTAAATATCTAAATGCTCAAGGTGAGTTGTTAATAAGATTACCCTGTTTTATCATTATGCATACATTTAGAAGGCGGCGAGCTGGCAGAGTCGTTAGCACGCTGGACGAAATGCCAAGCGGTATTTCGTTTGCTGCTATGTTCTGAGTTCAAATTTCACCGAGGTCAACTTTACTTTTCATCCTTTCGGAGTCGATAAATTAAGTACCAGTTGCGTACTGGGGTTGATCTAATCGACTGGCCTCCTGCCACCAAATTTCAGGCCTTGTGCATATAGTAGAAAGGATTATGCATACATTTAGAGAGGAGGTGCAATGGCTTAGTGGTTAGGGCAGCGGACTCGCGGTCATAGGATCGCGGTTTCGATTCCCAGACCGGGCGTTGTGAGTGTTTATTGAGCGAAAACACCTAAAAGCTCCACGAGGCCCTGGCAGGGGATGGTGGCGAACCCTGCTATACTCTCTCACCACAACTTTCTCTCACTCTTACTTCTGTTGTACCTGTAATTCAAAGGGTCAACCTTGTCACACTGTGTGTCACGCTGAATATCCCGAGAACTACGTTAAGGGTACACATGTCTGTGGAGTGCTCAGCCACTTGCACGTTAATTTCACGAACAGGCTGTTCCGTTGATTGGATCAACTGGAACCCTCGTCGTCGTAACCGACGGAGTGCCAACAACAATTAGAGATGAAGATAACGGTAACTTGGCAGTATCAGTAGTGCTGAGTTAAAGAACGTGTAGTATTCAGTTATGTTACTTTATGTTCTAAGTTCAAATCCTTCCAATGCTGACTTTGCCTTTCCTGCTTTCAAATTTGATAAAATAAGTATTTGTCAAATACTGTGGTGGATGTAATCGACTGTACCCTTCCTCACGAATAAAGGACTTGTAACAGTGTAAGAACTTAGTATTTACATTTACACCAGTTTTTGGTTAGTTTGAACTTGCATCATGACCAGTATTTGTTTTAAATTTCTAAATTTGTATACAGTACCAGAGTGAACTCTTTATTTCCGAACTAAGAATAATGAATGTATTTATTTATTAAGCCCAGGGGTGCCCAATGAAGTGATGAACGTTACTCCTCCTAAGTGAGGGCAAGATCAAGACTAAGAAGTGTTGGAAATTTTAGTTTTATGTTTGTCTCAGCAGTATCTTTAATCTTTTACTTGTTTTGGTCATTTGACTGCGACCATGCTGGGGCACCACGTCGAAGAATTTTAGTTGAATGAATCGACCCCAGTACTTAGTTTGTGTTAAATCTGATACTTATCCTATCAGTCTCTTTTGGCGAACTGCTAAGTTGTGGGGATGTAAACATACCAACATTGGTGGAGGACAACACAAATACAAAACACTCATACACACACAGACACACATACATTGAGCTTCTTTCAGTTTCTGCCTACCAAATCTACTCACAAGGTTTTGGTCATTCCTAGGCTAAAGTAGAAGACACCTGCTCTAGGTGCTATGCACTGGGACTGAACTAAGAACAATGTGGCTGGAAAGCAAGTTTCTTACCAGACAGTCAGGCCCATGACTATGATATATTAATTGACATAATCTAATGACATTCTAACTTAAGAGGCTGGGGTCAAGGGGTCACTTATCATTTTCAGTTACTTTAATATTAAATACTAAACATTGACCTTTACAAGACAGACGTTGCCAAATACACATCCTATATGACCTCAAAATTCCTCTGGAATGGATTATTTTTCAAATTTTCTCAGGGAGTGGGCACCTCGTTGTGGGGTTCTACTGAGTTCAACTATGTCATATTATGGGGGTTTGGTCATTTTAATTTCCATTGAAGTTGAGCTTCATAGTTTGTAACATACAAATAGAGACCTCAAAAATCACAGCTTATAACAATGATGGGCAATCATTTATGAGAAGCAGGCGACATGAAGCATGGATCATCAGGTAAGTCATGTTACTAAAAAATTCAAGATAATTTTTCATTGACATGCTTTCCAGGAACACCTGGAAATTACAGTTAGTCTGTGGTTAGCTTATGATCTTCTTGCAAAGATGTGAATTTATGTATAATTTTAGTTACCCAGGAACACAATTTTGGCTTACACCTTAGAACCTATCTACGAACATACATTCGCTTTTATATATTAAAATATTATGGATATCTGATTTAATAGTTGTACATATAAATTACATTGGCATATGTGATTTTCAAGCCAAATGTTAATCAATTTTTTT
>NC_142942.1:37782661-37790161 GCF_046866305.1 Octopus bimaculoides
GGCGTTAAATGATGATGATGATGATAATGATGATGAATCTATCACCATTTGGCTGCTATTCCTAGCAGATTAATCATTGGCTCCTTCCATCAAGATTGACAGAATAAGTATCATACAAGTTATGGTTGTCTGTTTAGTTGATTATGCCTCTCCTTTATAAATCTATGAGGTGGTATGAAAAAGTACAGTGAGAGCTAGCAGTGACCTTCATGAGGCAGTGTGCCAACTAACATCACAGTGTTTATTTCATAAATTGTGATAATGTGTATGCTGTAGTCTGTGATTTTATCATGGACAGGAAGTTGGAACAAAGAGCCAGCATGAAATTTTGTGTTAAACTTGGGAAGTCTGTTACAGAGACATTGAGCATGCTTCGGCAAACTTATGGTGATGAGGCAATGGGTCATACACAGTTTTGAGTGGCATGGGCACTTCAAAAGTGGAAGAACATCTCTGGAAACGATGAAGGATCTGGAAGACCTGCCATGAGTGCCACCCCCAGAAATGTGGAGAAAATTCATCAGTTTGTGCATGAGGATTGCTGGAGGACAATCAGTGATGTTGCTGATGTTGTTGGTCTGTCATATGGGTCCGTGCAGGCAAAAACAATATGGTACCATTTCTGCAACCACCCTATTGGCCAGAATTTGCACATGCGGACTTCCATCTCTTCCCCAAGATGAAGAGGCAGCTCAAAGGTTGCTGTTTTAACACCATTGTTGAGATCAAGAGTGAATTGACTCACTTATAGAAAACGACTTCAGGCCAGATTCCAGAAGTGATAGGAATGCTGGGACTTTTACCTGTACCTTTTACTTCTGTTTGTACCTTATATACTTGATTGTACTCCTATTTACACCTTGTACTCGTTTGTTCCTTGTCTTTCTGTTTGTACTTTGTGCTCTTTGTACCTTGTACTTTGTGTACCTTGTAATCCTGTTTGCATCTTGCACAATACTCTGGTTTGCATCTTGTACTCAAGTTTGTACATTATACTCTTATTTGTACTCTGTACTTTTGTATTTTTATTTTTTAAATTATTTGTTGGCTTTGAAACCTTCTTGGATAAACTAACTTCTTACTATTTCTCTTCCTTTTGCAGCAGAGTTATTTATTCCACCATCGACCAGAAACACCACCATTATTTACTAAAATGTTACCTTATAGTAAAGAACTACAGAAACAAGTAAGTTAATTTCTAACTCACCTCTTTCCATTCCTTATGTACACAAACTTGGCTGCGTGATTAAGAAATCCACTTTGCAACCAACTCCAGGCTTTTGGATTTTATAACACTATGTGGCACATTTGACAACTGTCTTCTACTATAAGCCTTGGGTCAATCAAAGTTTGTTAGTGGAATTTTGTAGGTGGCAATAGTGTGGTAGCCCATTGGAAAAACTGTTTTTATTTTGTAAGATAAACTTAACCTGTCCTCCTGTTTAATACTTTAACACCATAATATAACCATTGAGGGCCTTTATCAAAGTCCACAGTTTTGAAAATATTTGGGTCAGGGCGCCAGTTTGAGGATAACTTTCTGCCTTTCTACTCAAGTTCTAGAGGCCCTGAAAAGAGTCCTGGATGATGGCCTTCCTCCTGTGACTAAACCATTGACTCCCTCTTCATATAACATCTGAAAATTTTAAGATTTTTTTTTCTTTTTTTTAGTTAGTTATGAAGTCTTATAGATTTGAAAGTAAAAATCTCTGTGAACTGAATTTGTAATTGGGTTGTCATTATTTGTGAGTTTTAGCCATCCCCATCGTTCCAGTTATGTAATTATTGTTGTTATTCTACTAATTAAAAAAAGGATTGAAACAACCAACATTCTATGTAGAACAGGTTTGAACATCTTTCATTACTGTTTCATTGTCATTAAGTCTTACAAATGTCTCTTCATGTTTTTACTTGTTAATTTCAGATAGAACTAAAAAATCTAGCTTCCTTGAGAGAGCAAGAGAAAGAAAATTTCGAAAGTCAAGCTGAGCAGATAAACTTGGCTACAAGGTGAGTAGATTATGAAAGGACTAACAGAGATTTTTTGAAATATTATTTGGTTATGCTATTATGAACTTTAGGGTATTAGTCTTTCTCATTAACAATAAATTCCAAATTCAAATTACTCAAAGTAGTTGTTGTTGCTTTTGTTATTTAACATCAAGTTAGCAGTGATCAGCCAGACCTTGGATCAAAGTATGATCAAAATCATTCAAGATAAGGATTCTTCAATGAAGCAACCAGCTAAGAAACATTAACCCTTTTCATACCAACCCATTTGAAACAATTCTTGCTTCTATGTTACAAATTATGTTTTAATGTGATCTAAATTAAAACTTTCCATCAAAATTTCATGTTGATTCGTATTTCAAACAAACAATTTAATAATGTCAAAGTTATTTTACCAAATTTTTCATTATTTTCCAAATTAATTGAAACAAAGCCAGTGTATACTGACAGGAATCTGGTAACAAAAGGGTTAATTAGTCCCTTGTCCTTGTTTGCTGGAAATGGTAATAATAGTCATGAGAGGAGATCATATTGCAGTTCAATTCAATTATAATTCAAGTTGTGATTGACCCTTATTGTTTCATTGTCAACAATTAGGAACTCTACTTAGCATTGATCTATTATCTTTCTTTTTCTAGTATTGTATCCATCCATATTATTTCCTCTGCTTAAGTAACACATATATTTCCGAAACTACAATCACTTCAACACATTCCTATCTGGATTCCTCAGTCTAAATGAACATTTTTCTTGAGGAGAAGGTGAAAATGCTAACATCTCAGAGGCTTGACCTTTTGAAGAGTAAACTGTGAAAATGATTGAATATGGTGTTTTAAGTGAGTGAGACAATGCATTAGGAAAACAGAAGACCAGCCCTAACTAGATTTAAGTGAAGTTGGTACATATGAGTATCTTGTAGATTCAAATGAGAAGTGACTGTTTTATAATGGTAGAAGAGACTTACTTTCTGGTGAACAAGTAGTTATAGTATTTTGGTGAGGGAAGATTCATCACTATTTCTTCTATAATTGATATAACTACTTCTTATTCTTTGACCTTGTGGAGCACATGCATGTATTCACATACACATACAATCATACATGCATACACTGATATATTACTATACTATTAATATAATATAATATAATATAATATAATATAATATATATTATATTATATGATATGATACGATATGATACTATATGATACAAGATAATATAATATAATATGATATAATATAATATAATATATAATATAACATAATATAATATATAATATAATATGTAATGTAATGTATGATATGATATGATATGATAGAATAGGATAGGATATGATATGATAGGATAGGATATGATATGATATAATAGGATGGGATGGGATGGGATGGGATGGGATGGGATGCGATGCGATATATAATCACTTGCAGTTAACGATTCTGCAAAGAAGGAGGCTTGGAAGTGCCACTATGAAAGATTGTTGAATGTAGAGAATGCATGGGAGAAGCAGAGTCTGCCTAATGTGGACTCAACAGAGGGGTTGGCTATCTGAATCAACAGTAGCTTAGTAGATAAGGCAATTAAGGATATGAAGACAGGGAAAGCCTCTGGTCCATCAGGAATTACCACTGAGATGCATAAAATATCTGGTTGTGTGGGATATGACCTGGTCATAAGTATAGTTAATCAGGTTGTCCATGAGGGAGTCACCCAATGATTGGTGTAGCATCATTATAGTCAACTGCTACAAAGGCAAAGGTGATGCCCTAGACAGAAATAATTACAGAGGCATCAAATTGCTTGACTGGTTTTACTAATTGGTCGCTTGCCATAAATAAAACACAGAATAGAAGTGCTAAGCAGTGATGTGTATCAATACAAACTTGTTTTCAGTTCAAATATAGAGATAGAGGATGAGGGAGATAGAGAGATGAGAGAGAAAGAGAGCATGAGATACACACACACACACACACACTTACACACACACATTTACACACACACACACACACATACACACACATGCACACACACTTACACACACACACTACATATACAAGCATTCATCCATATACAGATTCTTGAATCCAAACATGTATTTGGTTTTCTGGAGTTTATCAAACAACAAATGAAGAAAGTATATCACTTCATTATGGAAATATCTAGAAAATATGACCAAACGTTTTAGCGACAACAAAATTATATTTTATTAAAACCCTTACCAAAGTTTGTAGTCATACTCTTTTGATATACTGATGACTATATGTTGAGCAACCTTTATTTTGCATTCCTTTTTGTTGTTATTTCATGTCACATTCTCTTTGGCTCCTCATGCAGATTGTGCAGAAAAAACACAAAGTATGGCATCAAAGATCTTTGCTGCTCATCCTCTTTCCTGTGAGAATGCTTAGAAAAAATTCTTTATTTATAGCTATTGGTAGGTTCAAAATGGACCATGCTTTTCTGGTCTGGTTTGTGTTCTGACTGGATAACTTAAAGCAGCCAATCAGTATGAACAGGTTTGGTCATGTGACCACTTGTAGAAAACACTTTGCACCTATTTAAGTCTAAATAGTCAAATGATAAACATAGCTCCTGTGACAGATTGATTGAAAGACAGCAAAAGAGAAATAGACAGAGTCAGTTACATAAACAGAGGGAAATATTTATATATACAAATATATGTACATATATAGGTGCAGGCGTGGCTTTGTGGTAAGAAGCTTGCTTCCCAACCACATGGTCCTGGGTTCAGTCCCACTGCTTGGCACTTTGGGCAAGTGTCTTCTACTATAGCCACAGGTCAACCAAAGCCTTGTGAGTGGATTTGGTAGAGAGAAACTGAAAGAGACCCGTCGTATATGTGTGTGTGTGTTTGTGTTTGTGTCTGTGTTTGTCCCTCCACCCCTGCTTGTGTGTTCACGACCCCATAACTTAGCGGTTCGGCAAAAAGAGAACCGATAGAATAAGTATCAGGCTTTAAAAAAGTACTGAGGTTGATACATTCGACTTAAAATTCTTCAAGGTGGTGCCCCAGCATGGCCTCAATCTAATGACTGAAACAAGAAAAAAGAATAAAAAGAATATATATGTATATATGTGTGAGTGTGCACGTTTTGTTTTTTTATACATTGCAGCCCAAAGGCTGTGGCCATGTTGAGCACTCTATTTCCATTACCAAACAGCAGAACGATGCACCGCTGCATAATGCTAAAGATCCCAAGATTGCCATCACGATACAGGACCAGATACTGCAACAATATGGGTTTCAAGGGCCCACAGCTCTTCAATATCCTCCCACAAAAGCCTGAGAGACCTACATGTAGGAGATGTAGGTGTCTTCAAAACAAAACTGGATCTCCTCTTATCAAGAGCTCCGTATGAACCTACCTCACAGCAGGAAATGCATATGAGGGCAGCAACATCAAACTTCCCCATAAATCAAATGCCCAATGTTAGAGGAGGTTTCATGTAGTGAAAGAGTAGCAAAGCTAACAGTGGTGCCCCAGGATGGATACAGCTCTGGAGCTGAAACTAGTTAAAAGAATAAAAGTATATATATATATATATATATATATATATATATATATATATATATATATATATATATATCTCATTGTGTGTAAAAACCAGTATGTTTGGAGCCCATCCAAGGATTTACAATATAGAATTGTGATGAACCATAACTTTGGACCCTGCCATAAGAATACCCGGAGTTCTTCCCTAATCTAAATAATATTGTTAGCCTGGTGTGCCAACAGAGTGCTTATGAAGTATTTTGCCCGGATTGATAATACCTCACTATTAGACACACACACACACACGTGCGTGCGCATGTATGTATGCGTATGCGTTATCTCTTTGTCTGGATATTGGATAATCATTGTAAGCAAGTGTCACTGTCATGCAACTAGTGACCTTTGCTTCCAGTCTTCCCTGAAAAGATGTCTGGTCATGGAAACAGGTGAGTGTTGGTGACAGGGCGGACATATGTTCGTAGAAAATTCACCTCAACAAATTTTGTCCGATCCAAGCAAGCAAATTCATTATGGTTGGTGGTTTCACAGAATGATTAGGGCCTTGTGGTATTTTTGCAACTGCTTTTTAGTTTTTGAGTTCAAATCCCGTTGAAGTCACACTAGCCCTCTATCTCCTCTCTGGTTCAATAAAATAAAGTACCACTCAAATGTGTATGTTTGTGTGTATGTGTCTAGTATAATCGACCAGTCTCTCTCTACAAATTTGGAATCTTGTAAGAAGATACTCAGTAAGGAACTTGCTCACAAAATGGAACAGGAGGTACCCTATTTTGGCATAAGCTAAGCAAATTACAGCCTGGAATAATGAAATATTGATTTCAAATTTTAGCACAAGGCCAGTAATTTCGTGGGTGGGGTTAGTCGATTGCATCGACTGCAGCGCTCAGCTGGTACTTATTTTATCAACACTGAAAGGATGAAAGGCAAAATGGACTTCAGTAGAATTTGAACTCGGACCAAATACTACTAAGCATTTCATCCGGCCTGTTAACGATTCTGCCACCTTGCCGCCTAAGAGTAATGAAATATTAAAAGGGATGTTTTCGAAATTTTCTTCAAGGCACCTATCCTAGAGGTTAGGGTGTTGCACTCACGATCGCAAAATCGTGGTTTCGATTTTCTGACCGGGCGGTACGTTGTGTTCTTGAGCAAGACACTTTGTATTTATTAATGTGTATTTATTGTTGTTCTTATTGTTGATATTCCCTTGTTTGTGGACTTCTTATGCATTTCACTGTGTACAGTCGCCAATGTATTAGGCCATTCAGACAAATAAAAGAAATTAGTATTTTTAATATTTTTCCAAGGTGGCGAGCTAAAAGAATCGTTAGCACATCAGACAAAATACTTAGCTGCGTTTCATCTGTCCTTACGTTCCGAGTTTAACTTCCGCTGAGGTCACCTTGGTTTTTCCTCTTTTCGACATCGATAAATTAAGTACCAGTTGAGCACTGGAATTGATGTACTTGACTTAACCCCCACCCCGGAATTGCTGGCCTTGTGCCAAACTTTGAAACCAATATATTTCAAGGTAGTGAGCTGGCAGAATCGTTAGCATGCCGGACGAAATGCTTAGCAACATTTCATCCGTTTTCACGTTCTGAGTTCAAATTCCGCCAAGATCGACTGTGTCTTTTATCTTTGCGGGTTCGATAAAATAAGTCGATGTAATAGACATATCCCCTCCCTCGAATTTCAGACCTTGTATCTATTATAGAAAGGGTTATTTTTAATGTGTCTGGGGAGAGTCATTCTCTTTTAGTGCCTTATTATTATAACACACTCACTGGTAAAGTTTCATTCCTTTCACTTTTTTTCATCTTTAGTTTAACAAAACAAAGAGAAGATTATTTTAAAGAGAGATCCAGGAAGATGAATCTGTATAAGACAATTCTAGACAAACAGGTTAGTGATTATACCAAATTCTGGTAAATTCAACTTCTTTTTCTCACTTTGTA
>NC_142942.1:37792661-37862661 GCF_046866305.1 Octopus bimaculoides
AGATCTAGAGTCAGACTGGAAACACCGTGCCATGTTAAAGCAACAGAACCTTCAGAAGGCTAAAGAGAAAGCTCAACAGCTTGATATGTTGCTACAAGATCAGTGTAACCGGTATCATCGCTGCCAACAGTGTAAGAGATGTTTGTGGAATCGAGGTTCCGGGAATATTTGGGCAGATACATATTTTATTCCTGGTTCCAGATATTTTATATGAAGTGGACAATCAAAAATAATTGTAGAATTACTATTTGATTAGTGGTTTTATTTACGAATTAGGTTATGGTTGCAGTCATATGTCGAGGTTTGTACATCCTTTAAGTATATATTAGAGGGGAATTAAAATATTCTTCAATCAATAATAACCACTACTCAGCAATACTTAAACACCCAAAATGTCTGTCAATATAAACATATTTGTTGAGTACTAGTCATATTTTCTCTTCGAAACGTTATTATTATTATTATTATTATTATTATTATTATTATTATTATTATTATTATTATTATTATTATTATTATTATTATTGAGTGAGAGAGGAGTGCATGCCATCAAAGTGACACTGGGATAAAATGTACGAAGCCCAATATACTCATTATGACTACTCGTCTGATAAGGATACACAGGCATATGCATCACAACCAAATGTGCACGACATGGTGATCTCATATCAAGATAAACAGCGCATGACCTTGAAAGTGGGGCCCAGTTAGAAATGTTCTTCTGGTTGAGTAGCCTATCCTGCTCAAAAGGTCCTTGAATAAGGGTTGTTTAAGGATGTTGAACGAAACACCCATGTTTCCAGAGGCAAATTATTCAAACTCCAAAGAATTCCTCTCAACACATGGCTATGATGCTCCCCCACTACTTCTGCTCGTGATCAGAGATGCACATATCGTCAGCCACCTAGGGACATGCTCAGCTGGTTAAGGTCAAACAACTGACAAGCAAATCTGTGGTATTGAGCAGAATATTTGCTGTAGCCTATCTTTTACACCAAGACAAAACAATGTACATGATAACACTTCCAATCACTTAAGATCAGAAACCATGAGAGCCAGTGCCTGGTATTGCATTAGGGCAAATATTATCATCATCATCATCATCATCCTCATCATCAGTCGTCGTCATCTTATAAAGGCAATGAATACATGGGCCATACTACCATTATATTCTGCTTTTTTTTTTATAAAATGGACTAAGAGAAAGCTACAAATCTTAGATAGAACTAGGAAACTGCTCAATATATAAATAACTGATTCTCTTAAAACTCTTTCAAAACTGAAATACTACAAATTTAACAGAATTGTAGTTTTCAGATCCTGGTCTCTTTTCTCTCCAATATATCAGTGTTAATCATAAATAACACTCGCAGTAAGACGTCTAACTTGGTATTACATAAAGTTTCTAGGTCAGTCTTGGAACAACTCGTATAAAACAAAGCAACAACAACGTGAATAATAATAATAATAATAATGATAATAATAATAATGATAATAATAAGAACAACAACAATAATAATAATTCCTTTTATTGGCCACGAGGGCCCAAGACATGGAGGACAATACTGAAGGACGAGTTACAGTACACAAAACAAAAAAACAAAAAACTACCACATTAAGGGATATAACAGAGGATATATAATAGAAATTAGAGAAGCAAATAATAATAATAAATAAATGAATAAATAAAATAAATAAATTATTAGAATCCCCAATAGCGAGGCAGTCCATTTAAGGTAATCTGGAGAAAACTCTATACAAAACCATTGGTGAGTAATGGTTAACATTGTTTTAGAATATTTGCTTTTTGTTGTAGACGTTTTCCTATTGGTATTTGTTGTATGGTTTCAACTGCAGTACAGAACTATTTGTGGAGAATTTAAGTTTTTACTAGACGTGTGTTTGTATGTACATAGCAGGAAAAAAAACCCCAATTAAATCTGCAGCTATTTGGAGACCAGGTTATTTATCACTATCTCTTTAGGAGAGATTGTAGTACAATTTCTCTAAGAGAGATAGTGACAGATAATAACCTACGTATAGTAGGACGGCCAATTCCAGATGCATACATAGTCACAGGTTACCAAATGCTATAACAAGCACACATTCATATTTACAGACACACTCATACACATATACACAAACACATATACACAAACACATATGCACAAACACATATATACACACGCATGCATATTTATATTGTATTTCATAATTTTTTATAAAATTTCAAACCGTATAACAAAAACAAGTGATCGCTTTAGCTTTAATTATTTTATAAAATAAAAATTCTAACACACTATGTTTTTTTTTTTTGCTTATCTCTTAAATCCTAGCAAAACCTAGATATTCAATCGTTAATCAATGATTTTCTCCAGACGTTTTCTCCTGTTCAATGATTCATTATTCTGAATAATTTAAAGTTATAGTTATTGAAGATAAACTGAAATTTCTTTTTATTATCTTTATTTATGGCTGTGTAAGGTGGTAGGCATGGCTGTGTGATTAAGAAGCACGCTTTGTAACCCCACATGGTTTCGGGTTCAGTCCCACTGCGTGGCACCTTGGGTCAGTGTCTTCTCTTATAGTCTCAGGTCAACCAATGCCTTGAGAGTGAATTTAGTTGATAGAAACTGTGTGGAATTCCATTATACATACGCTCATATATACATGTATGTGTCTTTGAATTTGTGCATGTCCTTGCCATCGCTTGTCAGCAGAGGCTGGTTTGTTTGTCACTATAACAAAAGACCAATAGAACAAGTATTGGATTAAAAAAAATAATTATTGGAGTTGATTTGTTCGACTAAACCTTTAATGGCGGTAACCCCAGTTGGCCGCTGTTCAATGGCTGAAAGAGGAAAGACAAAAAGACATATCCTTGCCCTTTATTTGCCATCTCCAATTTTTTTTATCACAGGAGTTTTTTTGTACATGAGTAGTCATCATTTTGAGAAGTTGTTACAGATTTGTTAGAACTTTAAGTTCATTCACAGACGTTTTTTTATCGCTTTTCCAAGATGAGGTCGTCGCTGGAAAAAAATTTGTTCTGTGAGAGTATTGCCGCATGGAGTAGAAAAGATATAAGCACTCACCTTCTTCAAATTAAAAAAAAGGCGCTTGAGACTCATTGAAATAGTTCAAGATAATTTTCTTCATTATGCCTATCTGCTATCTCATGCATGCTTCTACTATGTCATACTTTTCATATAATTCATTCATATCAATATCTTGAAGGTTACAGGCCGTGACTGTCTCAGAATACTCCAAAAAGTATGGCACTTGTTAGACCAAGTTTCTATGATTTGTTATGGCGGCTATTTCCAGGAAAGTATACACGTCCCAGGGTGTTCGGGCTGAGGCATCCTGTTAAGCAGAGGATGAACTGGTTTTTCTCAGATGAAAAAATTTCTGCCAGGATCAATTGCACAACGCTCAAAACAACAAGTGGCTAACCTACAATCCATGTGATGTTCCACTATCATGGAAACCAAATTTCCCGAAACCGTGACGGTCTTTAGTGAGGGTGACGTCATGCTGCCACATCTTTGAGCAGGGCCTTAGGTTCGATTCAGATGGATATGTGAAGCTGGTGGTCAATCTTTAGCGGTAGAGGTTTGCTGCTGGCGAGCCATATGTACGACAGCAGGATTCAGCTCTTTGTCGGAGGCGGTTGTCGGAGTATTTCTACAACTTCACTAGCCTCAATTTCAGGCCTCCTAAAACCCCCACTCATGCAAACCCTTGGATTACTATGAGTGGGGAGCAGTTGAGAAAGACCCCAACCGTTCTGTCTGCAACATCAAGACTGAACTGGTGGCCAAGGTCAAGAAAGTGCTTGAAAGATCTTCCACAGCAGACAGTATTGAGGTTGAGGTGGGAGCTGAGAGCAGCTACTTTGAGTAAACCGTTATCCCCCAGCAATAATCTAGTTGATGATTTTTGATTTTTAAAAATACTTTTATTGTTGGATGGGATATTGTGTTTTCTTTTCCTTTTATGCACCACAGTACCGTGAGGTATTCATCCTTATTTAGACTCTGAAACTAACCTGTCAGAACCTCCCAGTACTTAAGTATTCTATCAATAGAACTTTATGGCACTTTCATAGACAACAATGAAATCTACTGCACATTTCTGAGAAACATCAGGAGTAAACTGGTAAGCTTGGTACTCACTGCAAAAACAATAAGACAGTTTTTCAGTTCAGACATTAGTTTAAATACCATATTTGATGGCATAAAAGACACACGGGCATATTAGAAGCGCCCTAGTTTCAGCAGCGCATATTCAGGAAAACAGTTTTAGCATATTAAAGTATGTGATATCGGTCCAAATTCAGATCTATGACCCAGAGTGACATTTTTTGAGACTTATATTTTGTGAAAAATAAATGTTTTTTTTTTGTATATAACATCAAATACGGTAATGGTATTATATTGAATTATGTTGAATGACTTGGTTTCTAGTTTCTCGATAGTATCTCAGCACAATATACTCGTAGGTATTTGATTAAAAAAAGAAAGGAATAATCGTCTGCAATTCATAGATATTTCCTTGACTTTTCAAAACACCACCACAGTTCCGTGAGGTATTCATCCTTATTTTATTTAGACTCTGAAACTAATCTTTCAGAACCTCCCAGTACGTAAGTATTCTATCAATAGATAGTAAAAGGAAAAAGAAAAAAAAAATTCAGTTGCACCAATATCCACGAATTCACAAAGTTCTTTTATCCATGCTGTCCTTTTGGCTGGGTTGCTGAAATGATTGTACACTGAACACAATATTTTTAATGTCAAATTTCAGTTTTCTTCCAGTGTACAAAATATTTGCCAGACAATTTGCAGGAATATTTTTTCTATTTAGCCATTTTCAGTTTTTGATAAACACTAATCTATTCCCCATAGTTTTCACTTATTACGACATCAAATTTTGTCTCAGGACCAGCAATATCGAGGGAAGGGGTAAGTCAATTATATCGACCCTCAGTGTTCAGCTGGTACTTATTTTATCAACTGCGAGAAGATGAAAGGCAAAGCTAACCTCAGTGGAATTTGAATTCAAAACGTGAAGACAGACGAAATACCGCTGAGCATTTTGCCTGACTTGCTAACGAGTCTGTTAGCTCAACGCCTTAAAGTTTACACATATACTGATTTCAAATTTTGGCACAAGACCAGCAACTTTGTGGGGAGGGGATAAAGCAATTACATCAACTCCAGTACTCAACTGGTACTTAATTTATCGACCCCTAAAGGATGAAAGGTAAAGTGGACCTCCGCGGAATTTGAACTCAGAGCGTAAAGACGAGCGAAATGCTGCTAAGAATTTTGCCCGTCGTGCTAACGATTCTGCCAACTCGTCACATATATTGCTATCAATATACGTAGGAATTTTATTTTTGAGCCAGACCTTAAGTTTCTAGTTTCATTATCAGTTGATTTGCTGTTTTCTGCTATCGTTATCACTGTAAAAGTCAAATAACAGATGCTGCACAGCTCTCAAAACGAAAGTATCTCAGAAATATTGGTAAAATGCTTTGAGGCATCGTTGCTTGAAGCACCAGCTTCAAAAACTGAAGAGAGAGAAGCGCGTTCTTTAACATACTTCACTAGCTTTTGGACAGGATATGGCACCAGAATATTTAACCAGAGTCAAGTTTTTCCATGTTACATTTTCACAATCAACGAATCCCTGTATATGTCATTGTCAATTGTAACACTACAATCAACACTTCTTCTTCACTGACGAAATTCCCAACATGATAGAGTTCAACTACGGTTTTGTCATCTTGTACTGATCGAACTGTGCAGAATTATGGCTTCACATTTTGGCACAAGACTAATAATTTCGGGAGAGGAGGTAAGTCGATTGCATCGACCCCAGTGTTACACGGGTACTTATTTTAACAACCCCGAAAGGATAAAAGGCGAAGTCGACTTCGACAGGATTTGAACTCAGAACATAAAGACGGACGAAATGCTGTTAAGAATTTTGCTCGGCGTGATAAGGACTCTGCCAACTTGCCGCCTTATGAATATTAACTTTAATGCTTATCTATGGCATCGTATCGCAGAACAGAGCATCGCAGAACTATTTCCCATCCTGCTAATTCCCACATCACAACGGTAGAGTGTACAAAAAAGCGAGGAAGTTCTTCTTTCTGCTTTTAGAAATAAATTCAAATACTTTGATTCATCTATCGTTTAATGTTGTTATTATTTATGGCATTTCTTTAAGAAGCTTGGAACAGGAAAAAACCGGTTTCCATTGTGGTTTTGGGAAGACTTTTCTTGTATTAGACTTGACAACGCAAGATGTTTTGTTTTACTGGCAAGTTGCCATGAAAGAATAACAAAAAACACACGCACGCACACACACACACACACACACACACACACACACACACACACACACACACACACACACACACACACACACACACACACACACACACACACACACACACACACACACACACACACACACACACACACACACACACACACACACACACACACACACACACACACACACACACACACACACACACACACACACACACACACACACACACACACACACACACACACACACACACACACACACACACACACACACACACACACACACACACACACACACACACACACACACACACACACACACACACACACACACACACACACACACACACACACACACACACACACACACACACACACACACACACACACACACACACACACACATATAAAACATGACATTCTATTTCAAATAATCTTTTTATAAAACTAGAAATCTATGAAATGTTCAGACATAATAACAGTAATAAATTACGTATCAAATTTTCCATTCTTTACCATATTACAGAAGCTAAACACGCTTGACGATCATAATTCAGTGGAAGTTAAATACCACATAGTTTTAGGGCAGTAATTCAACCAAAAGAATACATCAGTTTCCAATCTAACGCATCATTCGAAAAATTTACGCAAATGTGTTTTGGAAAATGTGCATACATACGTTCGTATTTTGCAAAGTTAGCTGGTTAATTTATACTATCGATTTATGTAACTGGCCTGATGTAAAGAGAAAAAGTAGATGCTGCACGTTGTTTTGGCAATAAGTAAATGATTAGCTTAATATATCTCATGCTTTGACACAACCAATTCTGTGCTATTTGAAGAAGGTGAGCAGCAGATTGGTCTGTACTGTGGATGCGAGCCATAGAAAGTTATGTTGTTGAGAAAGACAAGTTGTTTTCTTCCGAGACAAACCAAGAGCTAGATTCTGGTGTTCTAAAATAAAAACGGCTGCCAGGTTACTACTCTGTGATTGGTCCAAATCAGTGTTACCAACTTAAAATCAGAATTTTATGCTAAATTTCTGTAGAAAAATTAACCCCCAAATGCTAAAAGATGCTAAATATGACAAAAAAGCTAAAGACTAATTATATCAAAAAGCTTAATTTTTATTTACATTTTTATTTACTTTCTTTAATTATATTCAGTATTGAGAAATAATTTCTTGTATTTCACTAATTTGATCACTTTCAGCTGCAGTGCCTAGGTCATGACTTCCGTATACATTCAAGGTCCCAGTCTTGTTAATTATGTATTTTGGAATATCGAAGTTTTTGCAACATTTGCCATATCTTTTCAGGCCATATTTTATTGACAGTATTGATCTAAGCATAGAAAGATGCATTTAGTTTTTCAATCTTGATTTGATTACACCCATACTACTGAACAACCGTTCAACTTCTGCATTTGAGTTTGGCAATGTCAATAAATTAATGGCAAAATTTGCAACATCTCTAAAAGGATTTCCTCCAGTAGCATCTTTATATTCCAAGACTTCCAGCCAGAATGCCTCAGTATTAGACGTATTTGTCCATTTAACTAAATGAATGCAATTAAACTGAATTTCAATTGAAGCAATTTTTTCTTCATTTAAATACATTGCTTCTAAGACAGGTAAAATCAACTCTTTGAAATGCTGCAAAATATTCTCTACTGAAAAAAGCATTTGATATTCTTCAGTACATTAATATTTCCTGGCAAACGGTGCTTGAGCTCTCTATAAAGGCAGAGTAAAAATTGTTGTGCTCTTTTGCGAATATTATTTTCTTCAGTGGCTGTTACAGTCTGCTTGATAATCATTTCTGCTACTTTTCTCTCGAGCCTGTAGCCTAAATTTGGTTTAGGATCCAGAAATTTTTCAATTGAAGCATCTGGATCAAGAGGATCAATTCTACATGTTGGCAACACTATCATATTAGCAACTGATTTGATCAAATTTGAAAGATATTCAAGTAATTTTTTTTTGTCGACAGTGTTTGATTCAAACAGTTTATTCACTTGCTGAACATATTTTAAAATTGGATGCAAAAATAAAAGGTAATTCAATTTTTAAGGCATCTACAATGCCGTCTGCATCACATGTTTCTAAAGATACCATACTGAGATATGTATGTACCACTTTATTTGTGAGTGCCACTATAATATATGATAACAATCCCTAACAACTTGTTTATCGATATATCATTAGATTCATCTAATAGCAGGCAAAATTTTCGATCTTCTATATCAGAAATCGAATCTCCATCAAAATATGGAGCTAGAACATCTCTCAAAATATTTGCACATTTTGTACGATGCAACTTCACTTCGGATATAATATCATTATCAGACATATAATTCTTACATAACTCTATTAAGTGATCACAGCTATTAAATGATGAGTGGCAACAAACAAACATTGCTAAATTTGCTTCAAGCATAGATGTCTTTATCATCTTTGGTTTTAATAAAATAGGTAAGAAGAATCATTTGCTGTGGAGCTGATGCCTTATGTTTCTTTGCTTCACAGTGGCTTACTAGAAGAGAATATTTTGCCAACATATTACATCTACAATATCTGGAATGTGCTTTAGATTGGTCACTAGGTACTTCACACAACCACTTAGTAAACGCTGACATCTTAAGCCATTCCTTTCAGAATTCTTGCTGGTACAACTTTGTTCTTTTTTTTTTGCTCATTATAATGTAGTGGGAAGCAAGAAAATAACGTCGAGTGACGTTAATCCAGAGATTCTTCGGCGGAACCGGAACCCCATTTCGGATACTCGTCCGCTAGAGATAATAGTAGTTCCCTTCAGCTCGTAATATATAGAAAACAAGTGACACACTGTCACTGATCTTGCAATAAACAATTTAGCTAGATATTGCGAGCTGGAGCGAACTACTACTATCTCTAGCGAATTTGGAAAATAGAGAAGTGAGGAAACAAATAACTGCAGGAGATATTGGTCATAAGCTATGGATGAGATTTAATTGCGTTTATGTAAGAATTCAATGCATATGGGAATTTGTTGCTGATAGGAAGAAATGCCACAGTCTGATAGCAGAAGCTAGGCGCAGGCATGACTGTGGTTAAGAAGTTCGCTTTGAAACCACGTGGAATTGTGACTCCTCAAAGCAGTGGAATTGTGACTCAGCCTGCGGAAACTGCCTGATATCCGAAATACGCACCCTTGTCGAGCGACGTTAATCCAGAGAATCTTCGGCGGAACCAGAACCCCTTTTCGGTTGCTTGTATTAGCGATCGTATTTTAATCGGTTATTACCCAATATTCGTTACTATAGGTGAGAATCGACACGAAAACTGAATAGCAAGTTTTTTTTTAACCAATTCCTCCTCTTCTGAGGTTCTAGTGCTGGATCTGGTACATTACTGTTCTAGTACCTGCAGTTCTATCTCCCAGTTCAGCCTCCTGCTTCTCATCACAAGTAAACTTATGAGGGCGTGCTGAAAAGTTCCTGGCCTTGGGTAAAAGAAAATACAGGAGAATCATTTAATTCCCTCGCAGATTCACACACTTATTGCAGCGGTCCTTCAGTGTTTCTAAGCCCTGTAAAAGAATTTGGAAGGTTGGACCTTCAACCAGGCCTTTCGCGAAACTCTAAAATCCAGGGATTTTCAGCACACTCTCGTACATAAATGAACAATAAAAGACAAATATTTAGCAGTTTAGAAAAAATAGAAAAGAAATAAAAATAAAACTCTTCAAATCTTTTTTATGAAGTATTTTATTAAAAACCGAAACTTCAAAAAAAAAAAAAAATGCTGAGAAATAATAAAAAGGAAATAAGAATTATTGGTCCAAATAATTTCTTAATCTCATTAGCATCAGCCAAGCCAATATTTATTAACATGCTTCGTTATACAAATTGTTTTTTCCCATTCATCAGGCCAATACTTTGTACATAAAAAAACAAAAAAACAAAAACAATGGAGGATAGTTTGAACAATTAAAATATTTTTTCCAGTGTTCCATTTTGATTGTTGATATTTCCACTTGTCAGATATGGTGAAAAACTTGAAGACGGTAAAATTATTGAGCCTCTAACGAAGTGCGTGTACATGCATGTATATATATATATGTGTGTGTGTGTGTGTGTGTGTGTGTTTCTGGGAAGGCAGGTCTTGTGTGGTATTAGTGAAATGGATAGATGTAGTGTAAGTTAGAACCCGGCAGTTGACCTCTGACACAAATATTGCTTATTAAAGGTTCATTTGACCAGATTTTTAGACATGGTCAACCCATTTTTGTCATGTGTGTGTAGGTGTATACATACATTTACGTACATGCACACACACACACACACATATATATACACACACGTGTATGCTTATGCTTATATATATATATATATATATATATATATATATATATATATATATATATATATATATATATATATATAAATTATTTCAAGGATATAAAAGGATGTCAATATTCAGGTTCCCCGGTTTTATCCGGTGTATCAGTGAAATACTAAAAGATGTTAGCTTCACATTGATGGACATGGGTATATTACCATTTATATATAATAAAAAATAAAATGGAGAAACTGATATATAGACACCAGTTTATTGAAGCAAATCCAATTTCGAATATCAATCGTTTCCACGCCCAATTAATTCAAATTAGAAAGATTAAATTAGCGATTCTTATTGAATATAGTCAATTGAACATTTCGTCAGGGTTAGAGCTTGATAGAAAAAGGAACTACATCCCAGTGTGTTGATATATCATTGGTAAACTCAAGTTCTGACCCTGACGAAATGTTCAATTAACTATATTCAATATGAGTCTCTAATTTAATTATTCTAATTTGAATTAATTGGGCATGGAAACGATTGTAGGATCTATTGTTTGAAATTGGATTTGGTGTTTCAATAAATTGATGTTTGTATATCAATTTCTCCATTTTCTTTTTATTATATATATATACTCTTTACCAAACTCGGCAAGCACGTATTTTGTAGAACAGCAAGTACTTTGCTGTTCTACACAAAAAGGCGTTTAACCTCATTGTTTTACAGAACACACACACACATGGTTGCTTATATATAAGTATGGACGTGTGCACATGTATTTGTGGGTGCGTGGGTGCGTGCGTACATTGTGTGTTTGTTTGAAAACTTCAATTTATAAACATCCTAACGGCAAACATTTTAATGGTCAGCTGTAAAACATTTACATATATGATTGTTCCTATCGTAGATTTTTAATTAATTAACGACCTCGTAGAAGTGGATAATTATAATTGTCAGTGTGATTGCAAATTAATTCAAATTTAGCAATAATTTACATCAACAGGGTACACGGCAGCAAAATTTCTTCATAACTCGAACTATAAGCTTAGCTTCAGCTGTCAAGCTTTTATTGTACATGTCCTGTGCAACAATGGTGAATTCCATCATACCAGCCTTCAAATTCCTGGCCAAATTGGTCGTCCTTACAACCCCTGTTTGGTCGTTAATATAAAAATATCCCGGATTTTTTCCATGAAGTTTGTACTGATACACAGAATCTGTTTTGTCGACATCGTCGAACGCAAACGGTGTGGCAACGATAGTGGATCCAGGAAAGTTAGTGGAGACCATGTGTTGGTATGTTTCCATTGTAAAATGTGGCGGGTTGTCGTTGATATCATTGACAATGATTCCCACTTCCTGACTGGTATTGTGCGGAGGGCTCCCCGTATCAGTGGCATGAACTGTAAATCTAAAATGTTCGTAGCCAGCGTCCCTATCAATAACTTTCGTTGTTATTATGGAACCATCGTTTTTAAGCGTGAAAGGCACTAGAAAAGAAATCGAAAATCGAAAAAGAATAAAAAAAAGCATCATAAGAATTTATAAACGCGAAATTCTGTTTTTATTTTAGAACAATGGATCTCGAAGCACGCATTAAGCTATAAATAGTAAATATTGGGTTTAAAAACTTTTTAGGAAGAAAACGTCAAAGGTTGCCTGTGGGACACGAGCTTACGTCTCCTGTAGACATGATAGGGGTTCCTTCGATTTTTTTCTAGTTAAACAGAGTTTTTCAACTCAATATTTGTATGGTATTATTTATAGCTTTATGTGTGCTTCGAGATCCATTGTTGTAAAAATTATTTACATTATTGAAAAAAAAATCTAACTGAAAATGAAATGAAATGAAATTAAAAAAAGATTATAATTAAAAAATATTAAAGAAAAACACAGTTAAACTACGTGTATATACAAAAAGCAAAGCGAAAAATTCACTCTCTCTCTCTCTCACACACACACACACACTCACACACACACACACACACACACACACACATATATATATACTCTTTACTCTTTTACTTGTTTCAGTAATTTCACAGCAGCCATGCTGGAGCACCACCTTTAGCCGAGCAAATCGACTCCAGGACTTGATACTTATTCTATCGGTCTCTTTTGCCGAACCGCTAAGTTACGGGGACGAGAATACACCAGCATCAGTTGTCAAGCGATGTTGGGGAGGGGGACAAACAGATACACAAACATATACACACACATACATATATATATACATATATACGACAGGCTTCTTTCAGTTTCCGTCTACCAAATCCACTCACAAGGTTTTGGTCGGCCCGAAGCTATAGTAGAAGACACTTGCCTAAGGTTGCACGCAGTGGGACTGAACCCAGAACCATGTGGTTGGTAAGCAAGCTACTTACCACACAGCCACTCCTGCGTCTATGTGTGTGTGTATATATATATATACACACACACACATACACATACACAAACACACACACACATACGGACACATATATGCAACTGATAATCAGCAGACGGCAGAATTTGAACTCAAAGCGTGAAGACGGACGAAATGCCGTTAAGCATTTTGTCCGGTACGATTCTGCCAGCTCACCGGCTTAAAGAGCTGCAAATATAATGAAAAATAAATGAAAACTAAATAAACAAACAAACATTCGTACGTACCATATGGTTCGTCTTTTGGATCTATTCTTAAATGAATGCTGTTGTTTTTCTTCTTGTCTTCATCAGTAACTTTTAAAGTACCCACAAGGGAACCAACAGGCATTTCTTCTTTAATAATGAATACGTTATGACCTTCAAATTTAGGTGGATAGTCATTGTAAACCATATGTGGTGCATTTACAATGACTTGTGCTTTGGTCTTTCGGGAAGGAAACCCCATGTCCATGGCAGCCACAGTAAAAGTGTAGGTGGACTGACGGGGTTTTGAAAAGAACCCTTCAAGCAGTGTCAAAACTCCTACAAATTTAAAACGTGAAAATGAAGCAAAAAAAAAAACAAAAAAAAAACAAGAAATAGAACTAAAACAAAAAAAGAAATTTTAATTTTTAGTAGGTTTAAATCTAATCTGTTTCAGTCATTGGACTGCAGCCATGCTGGGGCACCGCAGTGGTACGAATTAAACCCTGTACTTATTTTATTAAAGCCTGTTACTGATACTATCGGTCTCTTTTTTTCAAACCGTTAAATCATGTGGACGTCAGCAAACCAACACCGGTTGTCAAGCGGTGGGGGGGGGGGACAATCACTAGCACAAAGGCACATAAACACATATAGACATACACACATACACGCACGCACACATACGCGCGCATACATACACGCGCGCGCGCACACACACACATTTACAACGATTTTTACTTTCCGTCTACCAAATTCACTCACAAGTCTTTGGTCAGCCAGGGACTATAGTGGAAGACAGCTGCCCAAGGTGCCATGCAGTGGGACTGAACCCAGAACAATGTAGTTGGGAAACAAACGTCTTACCACGCAGCCACGCATCTCTTATAAAGAGTGAAATTTTTGTACATTTTTTTTCTATTTGAAAGAGCTGGTTACTTAAAAAAAAAATAACCTGATAAAACTTATGTAAATTTTTGAAACTAGTTCCATAAATGCATTTGGAGAAAAGTGTTAAGCGATAAAAAGTTTTAAATCAATTAGTCTTGAGATAAATGGTTAGCTGGTGTAAAAACTTCGTCTTTTTGTATGAATTGTGTCTCTTATAAAAGAAGCTTATCTTTTTATATATTGTAAATTTACTAAACTTTGTTTTCTTGTATTAAACCACTGCTCTGTTATCAAATTGCTGTTGCTACCTTAACATGATTATAACTGTGAGATGCCGTAAACCATTCTTCGTTTATATTCATTGCAACACTAAGAATCACATGGCAAATTCTACGTCTGTGCGAATATTATATCACTATGAGAAACTTATAACATTAGCGCGAGACAAAGATGGCGAAATAAATGCTAACCTATTGAGGAAACTGCTGACATTTCATATCACATCCATTATTAATACTTGCTACAAATACAACCAAAATACTTTACTCTCTTTCACAAGCCCATGAAGGATCCTTTATATGACCACTTCACTCACTAGAAATAGCACCCAAATATCCATCAAATCACATTTATAGCCCACTAACGGAAGAAGAACATGAGATAATATAGATAAGGATACATTGTGTCTGAAAGAAAAAAAAGAAGTAGATAATCACGGCTTGAACGCCTTTGATTATTGGTCAATTCGTTGAAGGTTGATCTGAGGATGACAGTTAAATATGAAGACCAACAACTTAACTCTCTCTTGTTCAAGGATAGGACAAAAATCCTTGCCGAGTCATACAGACTCATAGGGCCGGTTTCTCAGTTTCCGCTGCGTATATATTTTCCCACTGGATGGGACGCTGGTCTGTCTCAGGATTACTCATTTTGCCTGATGAGTGAACTGGAACGATGCGAAATGAAGTGTTTTGCTCAAGAATACAACGCGTCGTCAAATCCAGGAATCGAAACCACAGTCTTAGGATCATGAGTCCAACACCGTAACCATTAGGCCACGCATCTCCACACTTGTTCAAGGAGAAAGTACAATTGACAGCAACAGAACATTATGTAATTTACAAGTGTTCTATTACACTGTGTAGCGGAGGCGCAATGGCCCAGTGGTTAGGGCAGCGGACTCGCGGTCATAGGATCGCGGTTTCGATTCCCAGACTGGGTGTTGTGAGTGTTTATTGAGCGAAAACGCCTAAAGCTCCACGAGGCTCCGGCAGGGGATGGTGGCGAACCCTGCTGTACTCTTCCACCACAACTTTCTCTCACTCTTACTTCCTGTTTCTGTTGTGCCTGTAATTCAAAGGGTCAGCCTTGTCACACTGTGTCACGCTGAATATCCCCGAGAACTACGTTAAGGGTACACGTGTCTGTGGAGTTCTCAGCCACTTGCACGTTAATTTCACGAGCAGGCTGTTCCGTTGATCGGATCAACTGGAACCCTCGACGTCGTAAGCGACGGAATGCCAACGAACGAACGATTACACTGTGTAACAAATTTTATTTATTTACTTTTGTCTTTGCTTCTATTTGCTACTTGCTTCTATTTAGAAATCAAAGAAAATGACTACTATTCTCTTCAGACTTTCCTTTTGTGATCTGAACATCAATGTTTGGAAACTGACCTATTTTCCATAACATTTCAGACAGAGTAAGCGCCGAGTTGCTGAAGTAGAGATATCGTTATAGGAAATGTTCTGCGCAATACCACAGATTTGCTTGTCAATTGTTTGACCATAACCAGTTGAGCATGTCCCTAGGTGGCTGACAATATGTGCATCTCTGATCATGAGTAAGAAGTAGTGGGAAGCATCATACCCATGCCCTGAGAAGGAATCTTTGGGGTTTGAATAAATGTAACAAAGACATAGTTTGAAGGAAATATTAGCCGTTTTTTTTAATACTTTCCAGGGGATAAACAAATAGGAAATACAAGCTGCTACCCAAGGACAAAAATCGCGTTATACAGTGTTATTAGCTTGTTGTACAGAATTCAAGTCCTTCCCTGTCAATGACAGCGAAACTTTTTGCCCAGAGAATCGAAATTTTAATTTCTTTCACAATTCTGTTACTGGAGTATCACTTATATGTATACAGGCAGTGTAGTTTTTAGCAAATGCTTATAGATAACCTTTTTATAACGCAATATATCAAGATTTATTTTTCAAAGTGCGTTGCATGTCAAGTAAAACTTCGTGACTTATCACTACTGACAGGCATGTCATAGATTTGCCATCATCCTACTATGTGAAGAGCCTGGAAGACATAACTTTCTCGTTTATAAGTTAGCCAAGATAAAAGAGGTTAGTGAACATATGACTTTTGCGTATTCTCTGCAGAAGTTAAGGTGGATGCTGCCAACGCTGAACACATGCAGGGTACAAATAAAAAAAAAATGAAGCAGCCTTGAGATCTGGTTCGAATGATCAACCTTGATGGAGAAGATGTATGATCAAAGGTGTTCTGGTCGTAACCATCACACCTCTTTTTTAAAAGATCATCCAGTGTACCCTAATCCTCCTCCTGCTCCTCCTCTTCATCTTCCTCCTCCTCTTCATCTTCCTCTTCCTCTTCATCTTCCTGCTCCTTCCTGCTCCTCCTTGCTCCTCCTTCCTGCTCCTCTTCCTCCTCCTTCCTGCTCATCTTCCTCCTCCTTCCTCCTCCAATCTGTTTATGCACTTACAAACCTAGTAGTTACAGGGAACTGGAGCTGCTAATTCGCATGACAAATGAAAATAGCTTGCGGTATTTAGTTCCCTTCCTTTCCTTTGCTTCAAGTTCTACTTCGGCTTTCGTCTCAGAGATTGATATAATATGTTGTTGTACTTGGGGATGGTCATATTGTATTAATACAAAATGGCTGATATTTAGCAAGGTGAGACACACATAAGAAGGAAGGAAACAAAGGACCACTGATGAGGTCACAGAAGTGTGACGAAAGAACTCTGGCCGAAATAAGATTAAGATTAATGTAATATAAAGCTGAAGCAAATTAACACCAAATATACAGTGCGTGTGTTTTTATTGGCTAAACTGGCAATATGACCATCCCCAAGTACAACAACATCTGTTTCAACACACGATTTCACATCAAAAATCTTGCAAAACAAATATATTGATATAATAATTATTGGTATTGGTATAACCATTTAATACTTAGAAAATGATGCTCAGCATGGCCAAAGTCTTAAGACTGAAATTATGGAAAAGAATTTAAAAACGAAAAATTAAAAGTAAATACTTATAACAAAATCACTTTAAAAACAACAACAAACGAAGAGGTAAAAAAAAAATAAAAGCGAACCTGTTTCGATATCAATTTTGAATTTCCCGAGTGTATCAGAATTAAATATGTACAATAGTTTGTTATTAGGACTGGTGCTATCTCTGTCAATGGCAATTAACTGACCGATCTTATAGCCAGCTTTAACAATGGACGGAAGAGAAAATTCATATGATTCTTGTACGAAGCGTGGTTTGTGATCATTAACATCTTGCACGTGGATATTAAGGTCAGCCTCCGTTGAGTGGCCCCTGCCATTTTGGTCGGTTGCTACAATCTGAAAGATATATTGTAACTAATGAAGTACCAAGCAAAATAGAGTATGAAATAAATTATGTAAACATAACACGAATGCTCTTCAGTATTTCACTTCAACTGACATTCCTGAACTATCAGAAATAATAAAAAAGATTCGGTCTTAATTATATATATATATATATATATATATATATATATATATATATATATATATATATATATATATATATATATATATATATATATACAGAGAGAGAGAGAGAGAGAGAGAGAGAGAGAGAGAGAGAGAGAGAGAGTTTTTGAAGTGATGTACAGATAATGTATATTTAGAATAAAGTCAGAATGTTGGAGGATTATATATATATATTTATTTACTTCTTCTTTACATTTTTAGCGCTTTCTTCCGTTATCGGATTTAGCAAAAAAATGATTCAAATTTAGACTTCTTGCAAGGGAGAAGAAAAAAGAATTTTTTTTCTTCTTTCTTCTCCCTTGCTTGGCAAAACTCAGAAAATTCTTTATAAAAAGGCCAAGAAGTCTAAATTTGAACCATTTTTTGATAAATCCAATAACGGAGGAAAGCACTAAAAAGGTAAATAAGATGTCAATAAAAAATATATATAAATAATCACCGGCATTGTGACTACCTTATTATTCTAAATATATATACATACAGTAATCCCTCGACTATTGCGGGTGTTACGTTCCAAAACCCCACGTGATAGGTGAAAATCCGCGAAGTAGAAACAGTACAGTATATATTTTTAATTATTTTTATAATTTGTATATAATTATTTTATTATAAATGCAAAACAACACCACAGAGGAATCGATGTAAGCTTAAATAATAAACCGCGATAGGTAAACCACGATATGGTGAGGGATTACTATATATATATATATATATATATATATATATATATATATATATATATATATATATATACATATATATATAAGAGATATATAATATATATATATCATGTATATATATGATATATATATAATTATATATATATATGATATATATATAATTATATATATGATATATGATATATATATATATATATATATATATATATATATATATATATATATATATATATATATATATATATATATATATATATAATAAAGTAAAGTTGTGGAATACCGTACGAGTGGAAATATATATGAAAGAAGGTTTGAAAATGCACTTATTTTAAAGATATTTATTTACTTAACCGGTTTCACTTTTTTAGAAAAAGATTATCAAAAGTCTTTGAGAATAATAGAAAATGTTAAAAAACAGTTTGAGTATTAGAATACATATATACATTCTTTGATGATAATAAGAGGAATATATTTAAAGTATAAAGCTTTGTATGAGCTTTGTAGTGTTACATACTGATTATCACACATTCTCTGATAATAAGACGAAAATGTTAAAAACAGTGTAAGTATGAAAATACATATACATATTCTTTGATAATAATAGAAAATGTTAGAAACAGTTTAAGTATCAAAATACATATATACATTCTTTGATAATAATAATAAGAAGAATATGTTTGAAACAGTTTACAACGTTGTTATAACAAAAAGGATTTGGTAAAATATGTATATATATACCCAGGAAATATATTTAAGAGTTCGCAAAAAGTTGAGGAGGAACTGACCTAGCTTTTTTCTCTTGTGTGTATTGAGGGAATGTTTGCTGTCTTAACATTCCCTCACTGACTTCGGTGAGATTTGAACTTGGAATGCAGAGAGCCAGAATAACTACCATAGGATATTATATTATGTTCTAGCGAACTTGCTTTGAGTAAGATCGTCTTCATCTATCCCTCTCTCCATCCATCTTTTCTGCCCACAATACTGGGGTGGGTCGTAGGGCAGAATCCTCAACCATCTTTTCTATAGGGTTCTATCAGAAGTAACTATCATAAAACTTTTAGGCTGAATTCTCAAGTATGATTAACTGAGACTAGGATATTATTGAACCATCTCATTCTTGGTTTACCACTAGATCTCCTGCCGATTGGCTCGGCTTGAAGAATCCGCGTTATGATCCTATCTCACGTGCTTAACAACAGTAGTGTGACCACCTAATGCGAAGAAGCGGCTCGATCTGTAGAGATTCCCTGATCACTGAGCTATGCACCCTGTCAATGGCTGCAAGGCAGGGATAAGAATTAATGTAGCGAAGACTGACACATTGGTCGTCAAGAGAAAGTCTTCCAAATGCGTTCTGCATGCTAATGGAACATCGCTGAGACAGGTAGAGAAGTTTAAACGTCGTGGGGCCATATTCACGTGTGATAATGTATCGTCTTCATACGTTAAACAAAAGACCTGCAAAAATGTAAACTCAATGATGATAAATAAATAAACAAAAAGGACAAAAGTAGATTTCATTTGATATAATTAGCTGCATTACCTTTAGATGAAACTGACGATCAAACTCTCGGTCTATGTTACCAGGACGTGCAACGTAGATAGTACCTGTTTTAGAGTTAATCTTGAACAGATCACTTTTTGCTCCTTTCAGGCTGAATTGTATTTGTCTGTTGTTTGCTGTAGCATCTTTATCAATCACAGTCATATTTTTAGACTGAAAAACAAATGACATTGATTATATAATATATATATATATATATATATATATATATATATATATATATATATATATATATATATATATATATATATATATATATATATATATATATAATATATATGATATAATTATATATACACACATACATACAAACACACACAAACACACACACATACATATACATATGACGGGATTCTTTCAGTTTCCATCTACCAAATTCTCTTGCAAAGCTTTGGTCGGCCCGAGGCACTTGCCCAAGGTGCCACGCAGTGGGACTGAACCCGGAACCATGTGGTTACGAAGCGAACTTCTTACCACACAGCCATGACGTCGCCTATATATATATAGATAAACGTATATGTACTTTTTCAATGTGTACAAATAACAGTAAAAATAAATAGTTACCAGGGTATCGAAACTTGACATAAGTGCCAAGGATGTTACAGCCTACTTATAAAGGTGGAAATTCCTGGGTTTTTGTATCACATAAATAAATTTAAAAAATGGAGTTAAACGCAAGTGTTATTCAAATCTTTATACTTCTGACATATGTTTCGAAGAAAACATTGGTATTATTCCTAAGGGAATAAAATGATGTAAAACAATGTAATCATCTCGTCAGGGAAAAAAGAGAAACAAAACACATCAATAAGCTATTTTAACCGAATGTGATTACCGCGTATTTGATGAAGGGAAGGCTGGCATGTTATTTTTTTTAAAAAACCGTTAATAAATGTAACGCCAAAGGGAATTTAGATAAAGAAAAGGAGGAGAAAGAAAGAAATTAGCAGAAAATTAAAAGTGGAGAAATGTAGTGCGATTGTGAGTGGAAATAAAGCTTAAAGGGGTGTAAATAGTTATATGTAGTGGAAATGAAATATAAGAAGACAGTTAAAAGTCGAATTTTTTAGATTGGTAGAAATTACTTATAGGAACTAAAGGTATATTTTTGCCGATGTCTTCAACGATAAACGCTTTCTTTAAACGTGTTTACAAGAGAATTCTCCGAGAATAGAATGAGATACTGTTCTTCGTTACAGAGCGGATAAAAGGATTTACCTTTATCATATGGAAAGGACCTAGATATAATATTCCATTCCAAGTCAAATCGTTTATGTTCCTTTAGAGACCAAATTAATTTACTAAGCCCAGTACTGTTGCGTTTATTGATATGTCTAAATGTAGAGTAATGGGTAGATATTCATTTGGATAACTGAGATGAAGAACTACCTATGTAAAAAAGACATCAGAACTAGAAGTAATTTTACATTGATAAACAGAGTTTCTAGTCTTAGAATTACTACTAAGGAAACGAATGCTACAAACTTTTGAAAAATGGCTATTTCCATCAGAGTTTGCTTTTCTTACATTTATTCAAACCCTAAAGAATCCCTCTGAACACATGGTTATGATGTCCCCCACCCACTACTCCTACTCATGATCAGAGATGCACATATTATCTGTCACTATGGTTAAGGTCAAGCTACTGACCAGCAAATCTGTGGTGTTCAGCAGAATATTTGCTATGACGATATTTCTGGTTTAGTAACTCAGTGCTGAATCTGTCTGAAATGTTATGGAAAATAAGTTAGTTTCGAAACCTTGATGTCCAGGTCACAAAAGCAAAATTTAAACGGAATTTTAGTAATTTTCTTTGATTTCTAGATAAAAGCAAATAGTTAGTTATTTAATCGACCAACTAATCCATTTCTTGCTTAATCAGTTGGTTAAACAATCTATCAATCAGTTGTTTCTCAAAGTCCCTTTGTTCACTAGGAGAGTGAGTGTGTGTGTGTGTGTGTGTGAGAAAGAGAGAGAGAGAGAGAGAGAGAGAGAGAGAGAGAGAGAGAGAGAGAGAGAGAGAGAGCATGTCATTGATGAGGTCTTGGAAGACAGACAGATGTGAAGCAGAGTAGGAAGAGAGAGGGCATGCCATCGATGAGGTCACGAATGGTGATGATAGGCCTTTGGTAAACTGATTGATTGATCAACTGACTGACAAAACAAGTGATAAGATTAGTTGGTTAAATATTTAACCAATTAACTAATGATAAAGAAGTGAGATTTAACCAGTGTGTGTGTTTATTATTGGTGTAATGACCCTTCCAAGATACAACAGATTTCGTATGTGTTAGCATCAGAAATTTTGAAAACCAAATACAAAACACGAAATAATAACTTATTATGGAAGTACTTTTAGTCATCATTTTGTCATCATCATCATCAACATCATCAATATTTTAGAATGGTCTATTGGTAAACAGCTTAAAAAAATATTTTTACAATTGAATTGTAGCATAGACAAAATTAACGAAAACAATGTTTCGACCAAATTCTATCAAGAGAGCAAGAAGAAAATAAATAAGACAAAAAAAAAAAAAAACCCCGAAAAATTGTTAAAAACAAAAGAAAAGGGAAAAACGCATCAATTTGTATATAGTATCTGTACAAGAATAAATTTGGTATGAAAGTTTAATTATTTAGAGTTCCCAAGAGTGCTTTTTTTTATGAATCATAGTAAAATTGCTTTGCTGAAAATTGAGATAAATAGCTTTGTTCTTGTAATCTATTTTCAGTTAATTTAACTATCACAAATGTTTCCAGGAAGCAAAACAAATATTGTAAATATTTTAGGAAATACGTAAAAAAAAAAGCCCCCCAAAACAAATGGAAAAAACAACAATATATATATTGTGCATTTAAATTCCTCATGAGCATATTTTGCTGTACGTAATTTTAACTATAAATATGAACATTGAATATTTGAAACTAGGAAAAATAAATTTAAAATAAAACAAAAATTATCGATGAAGTATGGATAGACACAAACATTTCTATCTATCTATCTATCTATCTATCTATCTATCTATCTATCTATCTATCTATCTATCTATCTATCTATCTCTAAAGTTATTCGTTTATGTGCATTTATGTATCTATGTATGCTTGTGCATGTGTGACTACAAGTGAGGAATTTTCTCCATGACAAAATACAGTGAATGGCTTTGTCACGGGTTCGAATATAGCTGAAACATATTTTAAAACGGTGTGTGTATGTGTGTATGCATACGTGTGTGTGTGGGGGGATGTGTGTGTGTGTGTGTGTGTGGGTGTGTGTGTGTTGGGTGTGTGTGCCTGTGACTGTTTCTGTGTGTCGCTTTATGTTCTTTAACTTAATGGTTTGAAAAATAGAGTTTGATAAAATAATTACTAGACTAAAATCTATACCGCTGAGGGGATTTTGAAGGGTATGTGCATTCCATTCATCAGGGCTGACTTGGAACAAAATAACAACAACTACAACAATTTAAACTAAAACTCAAAATTGACTGTCTATTAAGGCGAGTGGTGATAGAATCGTCCATACGCCGGACAAAATGCTTAGCGGCATTTCTTCCAGCTTTAAGTTCTGAGCTCAAATTCCACCGAGATAGACTTTGCACTTTATCCTTTTGAGGTCGATAGAATAAGTACCAGTTAAGCACTGGTGTTTATGTATTCAACTGGATTCATCCCAGCAAAAATTTCAGGCCTTGTGTTTATAGTAGAAAGAAATATTTACTACATACTAGAAATCATTACAAATGTTTTACTCAATCCAGAGGAATCCTTTCTCTACATTCAGTTTTGCATAACGGGGTCTCTATAACTATTTCCTCATTAATTACTTTAAAAACTGCTTATGATATAAACTTCCTGCGAATATTCAATTAGGCTCAGGCTTGGCCCTGTGGTAAGAAACTTGCTTTCCAACCACATGGTTCTGGATTCAGTCTCTCTAAGCACTTAGGCAGCTGTCTTCTACTATAACCTCGGGACTGACCAAAGCCTTGTGAGTGTATTCGGTAGACGGAAACTGAAAGAAGCCCATCGTATATATATATATATATATATATATATATATATGTATATAATAATAATAATAATAATAATAATAATATATAGATATATGCATATATCCATACATATATGTACATACCTACATCTATATGCATATATACATGCATATATGGGTACAGGACATAAAAAAAAAACGTTAAACACAATGAGAAACGAAAAACGAAAACAGAAAACGAACTTTTTTCGAACAACGAAAAAAACAAACAGAGAAACGAGACATGCAACATAAAGAGTATATCCCTTCGTCAGTTGTCCCTGTCCATGTACTCCGCGTTTCGAAGGCAAAGACAATACGCGACTTCGTTGGAACAGTCCTTCCCGCAAAGCAAATTAAATAAAATTTGGAATTTTTTTGCGGAGGGTGAAAGTGTTAACAAGAACAGGACAGTGAGAACAAGACAGTAAAAACAAAACAGTAAAAATAATAAAAACAAGTAAAAACACATGTGCATATGTGTATGGATATATGCATATATCTATATATTTATATTATTATATGATCGAACGCCACGCATCCTTTTCCAAGTATATATATATATATATATATATATATATATATATATATATATATATATATATATATATATATATATATATATATATATATATATATATATATCTGTGTATGTGTGTCTTTGTGTCTGTGTTTACCGCCCCCATCACCGCTTGACAACTGGTGTTGGTGTGTTTACATTTCCGTAACTTAGAAGTTCGGAAAAAAGACCGGTAGAATAAGTTCTAGACTTAAAAGATAAGTTCTGGGGTCGATTTGTTCGACTAAAAATTTTTGAAGGCAGTGCTCTAGCATGTCTGCAGTCAACTGTCTGATATATGTAAAGGAATAAACAAATAATAATGAAAAAAAATAAACCAGAATTGTCTTTCCAAAAACCATGCTTACCAATTCCACTTTTTGACCCATTATTGGGTTCTGGTCATCTTCCAAGACAGTTCCTTGATACTGCTGGCCATGAAGAAACACAGGAGGGTTGTCATTGATATCTTTCACTGAAATTATTATGCTTGAGCTGGCAGTGTAAGCAGGTAAGCCGTTATCTTTCACAAACACCTTGAATTCATACATCTCTGTAGTTTCTCGGTCAATTATGTCGCTAGTCCTTATATTTCCTTTGTTAGGATCAATCCAAAATGGAACTGAAAAATATAACAATTTATTACAATGTTTATTTATTTCTGAAATTCAGAGGTAATTAAAATGACGTGTGCTTTCAGAAATCGCAAACAATTTCCGGATAATAATAATCCTTTCTGCTATAGGCATAAGGCCTGAAATTTGGAGGAGAGGGATAGTCGATTACATCGACTCCAGTACTCAACTGGTACTTAATTTATTGACCCCGAAAGGATGAAAGGCAAAGTCGACCTCGACGGAATTTGAACTCAGAACGTAGCGAGGGGCGGAATACCGCTAAGCACTTCGCCCAGCGTGCTAACAATTCTGCCAACTCGCTGCCTTAATAATAATAATAATAATAATAATAATAATAATAATAATAATAATAATAATAATAATAATAATAATAATAATAATAATAATAATAATAATGATGTTTTCAAATTTTTCCACAAGGGCAGTCATTTTGGGGGAGGGGACGTGTCGATTACATTGACCACAGTTTTCAACAGGTACTTGATTTATCGACCCCAAAAGGGTAAGCGGCAAAGTCGACCTCGGTGGAATTTGAGCTCAGAACGTAACGACGGCATAAGATTTTGTGGGACTTTCCTACTCAAACGGACCAGAAGTTAGAAAATGATAGACCAGACATAACAGTTATAGATAAAGAAAGGCGAAGATGCTTACTAATCGACCCATCACGCACGTTTAATTCCAGGATCGTAAAGAAAGAGGATGAAAATAAAAAAAATACGATCCCTTAACATTTGAAATCGAAAGAATTTGGAGTATGAAAACTGTAAAGGTCGTGCCTACAATAACTGATGCGTTAGGAACAGTAAGTAAAGCTATAGACAAATGGCTGAAGGAGATTGAAATAGAGCTCCTACAGAAAATTTATCTCTTAGGGACAGCAAGGATTTTCAGGAGGGTTCTAAGCACTTGAAAGACTGCTGAAAACTTCTGGGTACCTAAGGTTACAGGTAGTAACCCGCTACCAACGTATCAGGAATAAAACTGAACTTGAGTCAAATTAATTCATAATAATAATAATAATAATATGCAATATTGATGTCTTGCAAAAGGCAACCTTATTGGGCACAGCGCACATCTTAAGGAATGTATTATCTGTCTGAGGACCTTGTTGTAACTTGACAGATGACTAAAGACGCCGGTGCATTTTTACCTACACTGTGTTACGAAGGAATAATAATAATAATAATTTCTTTACTGCCCACAAGGAGCTACACACAGATGGGACAAACAAGGACAGACAAATGGATTAAGTCGATTATAGCGACCCCAGTGCGTAACTGGTACTTATTTAATCGACCCCGAATGGATGAAAGGCAAAGTCGACCTCGGCGGAATTTGAACTCAGAACGTAGCGGCAGACGAAATACTACTAAGCATTTCGACCAGCGTGCTAACGTTTCTGCCAGATGCCCTGATGCAGTACCAGGCACTGATTCACATGGCTTCTGATCTTAACTGATTAGAAGTGTTAACATGTACATGTTTTGTCTTCGTATAAAAGATGGACTACAGCAAATGTTCTGCTCAGTACCATAGATTTACTTCTCAGTTGCTTTACCGTAACCAGTTGAGTATGTTCCTTAGTAGCTGACGATATGTGCATTTCTGATCACGAGCAGAAGTAGTGGGGAGGGGTGTCATAGCCATGTGTTGAGAGGATTTTTTGGGGGTTTGCCTTGATATGAGATCACCATGTCACACACATATGGTTGTGATGCATGTGCCTGGTGTACCCTTAACAGACGGGTAGTTAAGATGGGAATATTGGACTTCGTATATTTGTACCCCAGTGTCACTTTGGTGGCATGCACTGCTCTCTCACTCAATTATGATAATAAAAATAATAATCGTCATCATCTTAGTCATCATCATCGTCATCATCATCATCAGCCACGGCATCAATAGCAGCAGCAGTAGTAACATCATTATCATCGTCATCATTTAACGTACCACTTTTCCATGCTTGCATAGGTCAGGCGGAATTAGTTGAGGCAGATTTTCTACTGTTGGATGTCCTTTCTGTTGTTAACCCTCACTTGTTTACAAGCAAAGTAATATTTCCCCATGACCGGACATGTTTTATGGAAGACTGGAAAGTAAGGACACCGTTTACATGAGTGTGATACTGATTTGCAACTATCATATGATACCGAGACGAAAATACGTACACAATACGCACACACACACACACACACACACACACACACACACACACACACACACACATACACACACACACGCATACACATACACACATGCATGCATCTTATCTATCGTTTTGATCCCAATTTCTTCTGAAACGTTTCATTTTGAGAAATAGAGGATTGGTTCGCATTTGCTTAGGATACTTGATACTCAAAAAGATATACTCACATGGACATACAGACGCGTACAGGGAGAGAGAGAGAGAGGGAGAAGGAAGGTGAGAGCGAAAGCGAGGGAGAGAGAGAGGACTATCTACAGATTACACATTAAGCCATTTTTAAAAGGGAATTATGATCATAAAAATGAAAGGAAAAGTTACAATGGATTATGCATACTGGACTGGATTATCGATTAGGTTTCCTAGAAAATTATGACACTAATCCTTGGTGATTGTTACAATAAGATCTTTACAAGTGAAATATGAAATGTACACTTATAAATTCCTTAACAAAGAGTAGAACTGCTCTACAGTCACTCAGTCTGCTCGAAATATCAGCCAAATCTTTTAAAAACCACTCCATGTCTTCTTAAAAAAGAAAAGGGAAGCCATTTTGATAATAAAATCCTAGAAGTGTTATGTCTCATAAAAAAAAACAAAACGGAATGGTCACATCTGACACATTTTTGATCAAAGACCTGCTCCGTCATGACTAATATGGGTCTAAATAAAACCAACAGCAGCAACAGCAAATGTATCTTAAGTCTTGAGGACTTCTTAAGAGTAGTTACTCAGCTCAAGATAACTGAATGATACTTAAGCTTTGAGTTAAGATTCACACTAGGGAGAAGAGAAATAGATCGGCTTCACTCAGGATAGAATGTTTGTTTACTGCATGTAACATTTCCCAGATGATCTGGTTGTTGTTATGAATGGAATGAGACTATTGGGCGCAGCTTTTTTGGACGCTGATGAATTGGCGCAGCTGATTAGATAATCAACTTGATTTTGACGACAGTGCTTTTTGGCGCTCGAGGTAAAGACAAATACAAATACACATGCAAAAATACACATATGCATGCGTGTCCATGTAATAAAATCTGCACAGAGAAAGAGAAAGAGAGAGAAAGAGAGAGAGAAAGTGGGAGAAAGATAATATTACAATTTATTAATTGAACGCTGCTGACATAAACGCTTTCCCTCTCTTCATACACGTAGAGAGAAGAATGCGCGCACACAAAAACACAGAGAAAGAGAGAGAGAGAGAGAGAGAGAGAGAAAGAGAGAGGAGAGAAAGAGAAAGAGGGAGGGAAAAAAGGAGATAAATATTAAAACGTCTGATGTCAAGTATGTCAGCGTCGAATCAGCGACGCCAAAACAGGGGGCGCGTAAATGGCTGTGCCGAAACGGCTGCGACAAAACGTCTCATACTCAAAGACAAATAAGTCATTCATGCAGAAGTAACAATATGCTCGTTGTAGATTTGAATATTCGATCAATTAGCAGGTTGTTCAATAGCTTATCTGACCCTGTTATAATGTTTAACTTCTGTTAATATGAAATTCAGTTGTTGTTGGTAGACCCAGGGTCAACTCTTATGGAGCAAACCAACGATGACAAATATTTCAGTCGTGACAACCTCGTGTTTTGAAGGACATATCTAGAGTTAAATTATACAATGTGCCATTTCCTTTTTTAAAGATGTTAGGATGCGATTTGTGAGAGATTCGGCAGCTATTTATTACAAACCGAGCAATCAAGATGAATCTCGCTTGCTGGCTTGGTGAAATACAGTTGTAAATAAATGTTCTCACCTGATTTATCAGCGATGAAAAATGTTAACTTCTCTCCTTTTACTTTTTGTAAATCAGGATCATCTGCAACTACGTTCCCTATGAATATACCAGCTTTGTTGTTTTCTAATACATAGAAGTAAAAACTTCGTTTTATAGTTGGTGGGTGATTTAGCGGAACAAGTATAGTGATATTTGTACTACTGGAAAGACCGGGCGCTCCATTATCTATAGCTTGTACCACAATGTTATACTTTGTTTCAACTGGTTCTCGAACAAGATTATCAGCAACGGTTATATCACCTGAAAAACAAATATTTAGATAAATCAATAATAAATAATAATTTATTAAAAATCACAAAAATCACAACTTTGAAGAAGGGCGTAATTGATTATACCAATTCGCACATATTTTGAAAAATTCAGGATGATTCGGGAACTAGCGAAGCTGAACATATTCAGCCTATTAAAACAAGGAAATTAATTGAAAAGCCAACTTAACTAGAAATGCAGAATAAAAATTACCTTTGTCTTGGTCAATTTTGAACTTGCCAAAACCTCCATCTTTGAGCAAATATGTAATTCGGTTATTCTGAAGACTGCAATCTGAGTCGATGGCACTAACGGAACCAACTTTTGTTCCTACTTTTGCTGTGATTGGAGTTTTAAATTTATACTGCTTTTTAAATATTGGAGCATTGTCATTTATATCCTGGATGACAATTTTAAGACTGGTTTCGGTTTTATGGCCAACACCTCCTTGGTCAATGGCAGTTACCTTGAAGACAGTGAGAGAGAGGGAAAGAGAGAGAAAGACGTTGAAATCATACAATATAAAATTGGTGCACGTGTTGTGTGTATGTGTGTGTGTATGTGTGTTCTAGATGATAAAATGAAGATGATACTGAGAGAAGGAGAGAGAGAAATAGAGAACGAGGAAGAGAGGAATTTCTAATGTAATAAATAAACGAACAAGAAATTGAATGAGAGATGATGAGAGAAAGAAAGAAAGAAACAAGAGGAGAGGGAGGGAGAGAGAGAAAGGGGTTGGTGTTGGTCATGTGAATGCTTGAACAGCGTTTCGGCACTGATTAAATAGAATGATAAGACAGATAAACAATTGGAAGAGAGGAAATACATTGTCAGTCTTAGCTGAATGGGGTAATTGTATTTGTAGAAGTAGAAGAGAAAACGTGAGAGGAAGAGAAATGAAAAAGAGCGAGAAAATAAAACTAAGAGAAAGGCAACTTGACTCTGGTTATTCAAAACAATAGCGACAGCTATCAGATGTCAAAAGGTGTGTGTACAACAATCTCATAAAGTAAACAAAAGTGAATTGAGAAATAACTCATCATGGCCAGAGGCATGTATCTAAATAACATAGACAAATACAAGTACGTCAAATAACATACAACAAATTCTTGACTTATTGGAGTTATTTTCTCCTCTAGAGGCTGTATCATAATTACCAAGTAGCAATTATGACAAGGTCCACTTGAGAATGGTAGATAATCACAATTACGTGTTCTCCAAAGCTGACATACTAGGCCAGGCTTACTGTTTGGAGATATGAGAACAACAGTTGACACGTATTTCTGGCTCTATTGCCGTTATCAGCTCTACGATTGTCCGATCTTATCTCCAGTAGCCATCGGACTCGGATTTATGCAAAAAAGAGGAGAAAACATTTATGACCTTGGAAATTTTGACAAGGAAATTCTTTAGTAAAATTTCTCACGATAAATAATGAAGATAACAAAACCAAATCCAATCAAAGTAATGTACTCCTACCTTCAAGTCATATGTGTCTACAACATCACAGCGAATGTTAACCGGATGTTTCACACGAATTGTACCTTCTAGAACGTTAAAGGTGAACAGCTGAGCACCTCCTCCTGATAAGTTGTAGACAATATCCCTGTTATATTCCTCAGCATCTGCATCGGTTGCAATAATTTCCTGATTCTGAAAATATAAAAATTAAATTGATGACATAAAAATATGCGCAGCTTTCTAAAAACTTACTTTTAGATCTATGGGAGTTTCATTTTTGATTTTAAGAGGTTGATGTTTAGTACCAAATTTTAAGAATTAAGCTGGTAAGAAATAAATTCTTTACTGATTGGGACGTTATCTGCCTAGCATAGGTAACCATGTGGAAGCGCAATGGCCCAGTGTTTAGGGCAGCGGACTCGCGGTCGGAGGATCGTGGTTTCGATTCCCAGAGTGTTTATTGAGCGAAAAACACCTAAAGCTCCACAACACTCCGGCAGGAGGTGGTGGTGACCCCTGTTGTACTCTTTCTCCCCAACTTTCTCTAACTCTTTCTTCCTGTTTCTTGAGTAACGTTGCGATGGACTGGCGTCCCGTCCAGTTGGGGGGGGGGGGGACACCTACGCCATAGAAACCGGGAAACCGGGCCCATGAGTCTGGCTAGGCTTTAGAAGGGCGCATAAAAATAAAAAATAAAAATAAGTAACCATATTAAACGATATGATTGTATTTCTACCAGTGGCTAATTCAACTGAGACAGGTCTACGATTTGTTATTTGCTGAAACACGTGATGGTTTGAACAAAAGATCTATGAGCCACCAAAGCCACTTCTACATTGTCGTTCAATCTGCTATATACTTACACAAACCATATCATAAAATCAATGAAAAGAAAGACATATTAGATAATGTTGTCCTAGACGTACTGTATATAGTATATCTGAAAGATGGGTTAGTTACAGTAGGAACACCTTTCATCTGTTTGATAAGGACAGTCCCGGAGTTAACAACAAACACAATAAGAAAAACCTAAACAGCAACAAAAGATATATAATGCAACGGTTCACAGTGATATCTACTCATGGCATTAAGTAGATAAAAGATAAAATGTCTTTATTTAGGATACTAATTTATTACAGATAAAACTCTATTTTTCTAAATAATGCAGGATTAAAGAAATGAAAAAAGATCTATGAACTTGAATTACAATACCCCTGCCAGTCATTTCCTTTCTGTATACACAGCAGCTATCTTTAATATAAATAATGCGTTGTGATGTAGCATTCCTTAGTGGTATATCTATTATTTGTTACTGCGTAATATTCGGTTTTTAGAAAAATATTTTGATACTTGAATGGAAAGCAGATATACCTGTCTGTGCATATCTGCGAAAGCATCAAATGATCTTCCCACAAACCAAAAGACCAATACAGCCAGAGTATTCAAATATCGGCTTTTGCAGTATTGAGCTGTTAGCAAGGAAATTTGATTTCAGCCTTTAGGCACAACTCGTTTATCGCAGATGTTTTATTACACGCAGTTCTTTAACTTGACAACATCGAGAGAAGATACATTAATCACTTTGTAGATAAGATCATTATTATCTTTAGTTTAGAATTAAAAGTTTTTGGTCCAAATTCCCTCGAGTACTATATGCATATTTGGAATGTCTATGTAATACTAGATCAAATCGATAGAAATTTAGTTCTAGATGTAAATATCAAAATATGCTTCACCTCTAAAGATTGTGTTAATAGACCGGGAATTGTAATATTTTGTGTTGCCGAGAACTCTTCTTTTTCAGACTGGAGCGAACACGTTACAATGAAGTAGAGAAATTTGAAAAGACAACACGAAACCGGTTATTTCTCAAAATACAATGTTTATATACCAAAAAGATTTTCTAACATTTTTCTAACATTTTTCTGACATAATTTAAATATATACTTTAACCATGTAACACAAGCCTTCTGTAGTTTTTTCACTCTTATTATCTTTTATATATATATATATATATACAAATGTATCTTTTATCTTTTACTTGTGTCAGTCAATAAACTGTGGCCATGCTGGGGTACCGCCTTGAGATTTAGTCCACTGAATCGATTCCAGTGCATTTTTAAAGTCTAGTACTTATTCTATTAGCTTCATTTGCTAAACCGCTAATTTATGGGGACGTAAACAGACCAACATCAGTTGTGAATCCGTGGTGGTGATGAGAAAAACACAGACACAATGACGCACACATACACACACACGGCTTTGGTGACCCGAGGTTATAGTAGAAGACACTTGGCCAAGGTTCCGTACAAGGGAACTGAACCTGGAACCAAGTGGTTGGGAAGCAAGCTTCTTACCACACAGCCATCCTTGCTTATATATATATATATATATATATATATATATATATATATATATATATATATATATATATATATATATATATATATATATATATATATATATATATATATATATATATATATATATATATATATATATATATATATATATATATATATATATATATATATATATATATATATATATATATATATATATATATATATATATATATATATATATATATATATATATATATATATATATATATATATATATATATATATATATATATATATATATATATATATATATATATATATATATATACACATATATATATATATATATATATATGCTAAAGCACACATACCCTTCATTTTGATATTTTTAGCCACGACTCAATCATTCTTCTTCTAGTAATTTGTAAAGATATGCAACTATTCTCCTGAGAATAAATTTTCTAGAACAAGACTAAAGAACTATATAGTTGTTTGAGTTCTTCACAGCAGAAGAGGCAAATTTCTCTCAGCGAACATAATGTTGTTTATTACTAGAATGAACATTAAAATGACGATGATGAAGGTTAATTATATGAACTGCACTTTCACCGGCTGTCAAACGATGGTGGGGAACAGACACTGACTCAATGATGCACGCCCGCCCGCCCGCACACATACGACGGGCTTCCTTCAGTTGTTTCGTATACCAAATCCAAGACTTTGATCGGTCCAAAGCTGAAGACACTTGCCCAAGGTGCTATACAGTGTCAATGAATCCATGTTGGGAATTAAGCCTCTTGTCACACAGCCACATCTGCGCCTATACTGGATAAAATTGTTGCATGTATTTTGTTCTTGTCTCTGAACGAAGGCAAGTGCTGCTCATAACCGTCATTGAAGGTATTTTCTGTCATTTCAATGTAAAGTTTTATAGTTCCGTTCAAGCCCGAGATGCTGGCCTTGTACACCAGTTGTTCTTCTTGACACACATTGTCCAGAGATTGATATCGTAGAATCTACAAATTCCAAATCGTTGTAGGCTGTTCCTAATGTTATTATTCGTATTATAATTGAAAATAATCGACCGCATGACGAAGAGGCAACTATATTTAACTTAAACTGTATTTCTATTAAAAATCTTCTGATATTTATGCGAGTGTGGGCAGTGGATATCTATGTTTAAAAAATGTTCTAGCTATATTTGCAGCTAATGCAGTGTTAAGCACCCATTCTCCCTATTCGATTCTAGAGTCACTCTCTTTTCCTCCCTATATATATATATATATATGCTGCTACTATGAATGTCTGTGTATGTTGCGCCTGTGTGGTGCTTGTTCACAACTGCTTAACGACCGTCGATGATTTGCTTATGAAGTTTATCGGCTCGGCTAAAAGAGACCGATAGAATAAGTACTAAGTATAAAAGAAAATAAGTACTGGGGTCGATTTGTTTGATTTAACCATTAAAAGTGGTGCCCTAGCATGACCGCAGTCTAATGACTAAAGTAAATAAAAAATAAAAGATTACAATGAATACAACTACGTATAGGACGACGTTGAAAGATAACTCACCAATTTCACAACTCCAGACAAATCAGTTTCGGTATAAGTTCCGTAATATCCCACAGTTGATTTAAAGATTGGCTCATTATCGTTGATATCTTCAACTATTACCTTCACAGTGGTACTAACTGTATGGGTCGGGGCACCGATGTTTATAACAGAAACGGTGAAAATATATTGTTCCTGTTGTTCACGGTCAAGAAGTGATTGCGTTTGGATCAAACCAGTTTCAGAGTTCATGGTAAACATACCTGCAAGAATAGATAATTCAGACATATTTCATACGAGAGTTCTGAAAATATATTATATATTTATATGAGTAAATACTCTCAAAACAGTTGTAAGCAATTATATACACCAACATGTACAATATTATACATTTATTAGGTGATTCTTTCATCACCACTAAGGCAAGTATGTTAAAGCCTATGTTCAGTTGATGATGTCAGAATAGAACTGAAGCATTCGAGGAGTTATCTCACCATACTTATAAAAGTGAAATAATATTAAAATAATATCACTCTTCGACCAATAATGTTTTTTCTTCAGTGCATAGTTATTCCTTTCTGCTATAGCCATGTGTTTTGTTTTGTCGTAGTACTCAACAGAGGCGAGAAAATTTTAATGTCAAGGATACTTAGATATTTGAAGACTATTTTCTTCACGCATAAAACATTTTGACACGTAGGAGTGAATAAATTAATTCAAATACACAACGATAAATTTACGTCCATCTAAAATTAAAACAATGTGTCTGAAAGGATAAGCATATATATATTTGGATAGAGTTGTTAGATATGGTATTAACAAGTTTTTATTTGATTTATATATTTATTATTATCAGTTGCTACTACTATGGCCACCATAACTACTGGAGTTTAAGGTTTGGATTGTTCTGAAGATTTAAATTGCGTAATATTTGTAATATATTCAATAACTTGATGCTGTCTAATCAAAAGTAATGTAACAATGATATCAATGCTAAGAATAAACATTTTTGCAGCAAAACTTCATGTAATCTTCTGAAAGTTGGATTATTCGCGCTCATGTAAAATGAAATGTTTTGTGCAGAAACACAACAGAACACTCGAAGCAGATTTGAACTCAGACCAATGAGAAAGTCATCGAACATATTATCTGCCTAGCCATTTTGCTCTCTCTCTCTCATATTTTCCCCTAGTATTTTATCAACCTTAAATTGAGTAAAAGTGAAATTTACATAAGAACACCAAATACTAAACAAATATTCGTTTCTACCATAGGCACAAGACTTGAAATTTTAGTGGGAGAGTTTAGCCGATTACATCGACCGCAGTACTAAACTGGTACTTATTTTATCAACATCGAAAGGATAAAAGGTAAAGTCGACCTCGGCGGAATTTGAACTCAGGAACGTAAAGACGGACGAAATGCCGCTAAACATTTTTTCGGCGCGGTAAAGGGTAATGATTCTGCCAGCTCGCTGTCTTATAGAAAAACAAATATTGAGTATCAACTATGGCTGCCTTTAGACAGCCATAGAGATCGTTATAGAAAATTGAGCCGACGATTGTATAGTTCTTGGTTTAATGAAAATCAATCTCCTGTGCAAGAATAAACACCATATTTACTTGTGTATAAGTCACCCCCGTGTATAAGTCGTACTCGTGTATAAGTCGCCTTCCTTATTTAGTATTAAACCTTGGTACAAAACTTCCCCCTCATAGTTTTAGCTTTACTTCATCTATAAGTTACCCCCTCAGTTAAGTGTGAAGTCTGGGTACAAATTTTTTCCCTTCGTAATTTTAGCTTTGCCCCATGTATACGGCGCACCCTAGTTTTTGTCTCAGTTAAAATCAAGTATAAAATATTGCTACTTATAAACGAGTAAATATTGTAAATTCACACAAAGAGAAACATACACACAGATACACATAGACACACACCATACATACAACTCGCGTGCATACACATACGTAAGAGATTACCTGTAATATCTGATATGACGTAGACAATTTCTTCTTGTGGATTTTGATTCATATCAGGATCGGTCACTGTAATTTTCCCTATTTCAGTGGTGGTTGTGCTGTTTTCTTTGACAAAGAATACATAAGTGTCATTCACGATTGGTGGTTTGTTCAGCGTCACACGTATCCTCACCTTTGCGAAACCAGAAAGACTCGGTTCACCAGTGTCAAATGCTTGGATAACCAGGTTGTATTCTTCCCCTTGGGTATTGTCTGTCAGGTTGCTGGAGACATATAATTCACCTGAAAAGAGATGACAAAAATGAAAAAAGTCAATAAAAGATATTTGCAGATAATTTAGTGTCATGAGAGAAAAGAAATTATTTTATCAGTACAAAGGCAGTAATATGAGGCTGAGACAACATTGCACCATAATATAATACAAGCAAAGGTAAAATTCGAATTTCGAAGGCATTGGTGAAACTCTGTTTCAGCTATAGTCTTTTATCTTTTATGTTTTACTTGTTTCAGTCATTGGATTGCGACCATGCAGCCATGCTGGGGCACTGCCTTCAAGGATTTAGTCGAACAAAATAACCTCACTAGTAGTATTTTGTTTTTAGGTTTAGTATTCTATAGATGACTTTTGCCGAACTTCTAAGTTACGTGGACGTAACCAAATCCACACCGTTGTGAAGCAGTGGTGGGGTCAACACGAACATTAAGACAAACACACACATACATGCATAAACACACATATACAACATATACGATGAGCTTTCACACAGTTACTGTTTACCAAATTTACTCACAAGGTATTGGTCATTTCGGAGCTATAGTACAAGAGACATGATCGTGGTGTCTCGCAGTGGACTGAACCCGACACCCCGTGGTTGCAAAATAGGTTTCTTAACCACGTAGCCATACCTGCACTATTAAGTTTTTTTTCTACGATTTTTCACTTTACTAATTTACCATCCCAATCTGTCCCCCACCTCAACGCATATGATAATAAAAAATAGTCTTGTGTACCTAACATAATTTCTTGCATTGCTCAACATTAGCAAACTTAAAAAACAACGTTAAAGAAAATAATTCTAGCAAAAACAGTGAGAATAAAAATAATTTTAAAATTTAAAAGCAATTTTCTCAATGGAATCCCAAATTTCTTTTGGAATTTTGAAAATTTCCTATTGAGATCGAGGTGGAGATATTTTCAAAGATTAAGAATTTCAGCTTTAAATTATATTAGTATCGAAGTATTTTGCCGAAATACCATATCAAAATGAAGGTATGTTGTTGATTGGATAAAGTGTAACATTATTACTGATAATAATAATAATAATATCCCTAGCAGTTATTCTATAAGAATAACTGCTAGGGATGTTATTATTATTTGTTTCATAAGAAAATAATCGAATTAAAAAGGAACTGAACGAAAGCATATTTAATGAATGCCAAATCAGATTATACATTCAGTAAAAGAGTAATCAATGTTTTTTTCTAATTAGACATCAATGAGAGACCACTTCGCACATGCTTCGTCATATTAAAACTATCCAGTGAAAGAATATAATTTAGCAAAATGCATTTTTGGTGGTAGAGAGTTCGGGAACTCATGAAAAGCTATTCTAAGAAAGCACCTACATAACAACTTACAATTGAATTGGTGAAAGTATGTTTAATGCTTTGAGGAATAAAATAAAAGCCTAAGGGCAGATATAGGGTAGGAAAAAGTACTGGTTGTTGACGAAATATTAAATTTAACTTGGCAAAAGCAGGAGCTGAAGTTTTGGTAGTATCTGTCTATACATGAGGACGGGATTGCATTATATTTTATTGTCAAAGATACATAAATATCTTTTCTACTATAAGCACAAGGTCTGAAGATACATAAATATCCTTTCTACTATAAGCAAAGGTCTGAAGATACATAAATATCGATTTCAAATTTTGGTATAAGGCCAACAATTTCGAGGGAGGGGTTAAGACGATTACATCGACCCCAGTGTTTGACTAGTACTTATTTTTATCGATTCCGAAAGGGACGAAAGGCAAAGTCGGCCTCGGCGGAATTTGAAATTAGAACATAAAGACGGACGAAACGCTGCTTAGAATATTTCCCGGCGTGCTGACGATTCTGCCAGGTAGACGCCTTAAAAGGAGAATTTGACCTCGCCGGAATGTGAACTCATGCCGCTAAGCATTTTGCTCGGCGTGCTAACAATTCTGCTAACTCGCAACTTTGAAGATACATAAATATCAATGACCTGATTGTAAATGTCAAATATCAATGTGGTCATTTTGACTGTAAATAACCGTTAGAGATCCAATTCTTTAATGCAAGTAGGGGTCCATTTAACAATAAACGTTATTCCTTAGTAACCTGAATCAGTCAAAATTTCAAACCTTCGACGGTACACTGCTATAGGAACAGAATCAATAACAGCAACAACAATAAATAAGTTAACAAAAAGAAATAAGCCGTAACAACTGAAAAAAAATTATTATATTAAAGCAAAAATAAAATTAGATAGTTAAAACTTGACAATCAATTTGATTTTAACATGAAAATTATACATTAGTTTAGTTCTAATTGTTTCTTCTTTGTCTTGTATAATTTCACCTGTAATTTTCTCTTTTACTTTCTGAGATCGTTAAATTAATTACTCCGCTGATTTAATCAATTGCTTCCGCCCATCAATACTTTTAGTTTTGTACCAATATTAGAAATCATTATTACAGCTAATTTATCCCCGATTTTGTATTTATGATTAAGGTTGTTTGGTCGAATTAGCGATTTGCCAGCATTGTTTTGGATTTTAACTAAATATGTCTTTCACCCTCCTAAAGTCAATGAAAATTAGCAACAATTAAATATATTCGACTCTACCATTGAAGACAATGTATATATACGGCATAAACTAACGGATAAGAGTAGCAATAAATAAATACGCATAAAAGAATATTATACCACCTCAGACAATATATAAATATAATAAAACTAAAATGATATAAATAAAACATAAAAAAATGAAATTCGTTGTTAGTGACGGAAGCAGTATTAGTTCAAATGAACGATCTGTATATCATACTTGAAGTATACATACTGTTGAAAACCTTCTAAACTGCAGTATTAGTCTCGAGAAAACATCTCTCATACTTGCTACTGATGAAGCTAAAAAGAAATCAGAAATCCGGACTTAACTATACTACCGCCGCTTCTGGGCAATTTTCGCCTGCGAATGATATATTTTAGTGTTTTTTATCCTATACATCTATAAAGGATGATTTCGAGACGAATATTGCAGATTAGAAGACATTCAACAGTATACATGATTTAATTATGATATACAGATAGCTAATAAAAAAAATTAATCTTTTAAGAATGAAAACAAAAAAATAAAAATAAAAATGAAACTCCGAATTAAATGGTATGAAATACACAAATGGATACTGAAAAGTTCCTGGCTTTGGGTAAAAAAAAATACAGAAGGATCAGTAAATTATGATTTTGTTCAGCATATCCCCCTCGCAGATTCAAACACTTATTGCAGTGATCCTTCAGTTTTTCTAAGCCCTGTAAAAGAACTCGGAAGGTTTGGCTTCCAACCAGGCCTTTCGCGACACCCTTAAAGACAGGAACTTTTCAGCAACTCCTCGTATGTCTGTTATTACCTGTGATGAAATCAACTCCAAACTTGCCGGCGGATCCTTGGATCAATACGTACAAAACCCGATTGTTCCTTCTAGTAGCATCACTATCTTGTGCTTCGACTTTACCAAATTTAGTACCAATTGAAGTAAGAGGTCCAACTTGGTAGGAATAAGTCTTTGGAAATACCGGTGGGTTATCGTTGATGTCTTCGACGTTAACAACCAGTTTTGACTTATTTCGGTGTATTCCATCATATACTACAATCTAAGATGAATTATGAAGAATAAGAAAGTTACATACATACATACATACATACATACATACAAAAAAAAAATCTATATCTATCTATCTATCTATCTATCTATCTATCTATCTATCTATCTATCTATCTATCTATCTATGTGTGTGCATGTATATGTGTGTGTTTTGTGTGTGTGTATGAGAAGCTAACTTCTACACCATATGGTCTCGTGATACACACGGACTCGGGTTTCTGGGTAGTAACCCGTCATCATCGCGTGACAATCACTGGTTAGGGATGAGAAGTGATATTTCCAATGCAAATATATATGCTTCTTCCAGTGGCAAAAAGTCGCTGATCTCGAAAAAGGAGAAACAAGCAATAAGAAATCTCTGAGCGAGATATAAACAGTAGCAGCACGAAATATCACTTCTCATCCTTAGCCGGTGATTGTCACGCGCTGATGACAGGTTACTACCCAGAAACCGGATCCGTGTGTATCATGTCAGGTTAGATATGGGAATGGTGATTTCCTTTTGCAAATACTGATAGGGCACAGACGGTGTGTCATTAGCTAGCTGGAGGAGACGTCTTCCTGGGGCTATAAACTACAGTAGCATCGTCCCATATGGGTCAGCCACATTTAGGTGGCAAATATACTTCACGATGTCGTGCTGCTTCTGTTTATATCTCGCTCAGAGATTTATTATTGCTATATATATATATATATATATATATATATATATATATATATATATATATATATATATATATATATATATATATATATATATATATATATATATATATATATATATATATATCAGACAAAATAGAGTGAAAAAGCTACAGAAGACTTGTGTTATATGGTTAAAGAATATATTTAAATCGTTATGTTAGAAAAATGTTATAAAATTTTGCGTATAGTAACATTGTTTTTGGAGAAATAACCAGTTTCGTATTTTCTTTTCAAATTTCTCAAATTTCTTTACCGATATTGCGTTATCTCTTCGCTATGATGTGAAGTATGAGAGTTCCAGATAGGTGATGGTAATCAGGGATTTTTTCGGTATAAGGGAGGTAATCATAAATGTTGGGATGACTAGGTTTTATTAATTTAACAGGATTTGGTTTAGAAAGGATAGAATGTTAGAAATGGTTAGGTTCTGCTTTATATTTTTTTCAATGAGGTAAGTTCCCTTGTTTAAAAATGCTAGAAATGGTTAAGTTTTGACTTATATTTTTCAATGAAGTAGGTTTCCTTATTTAATCTAACTTGTGTTGGTGTTCCAATGGCACATTGATAAAATGGAAAGATTACAAATTGTGGTAGCAGTTGCTTTGCTTATTTCTCAAGGTGTTCACCAAAGAGTATCATTCTGTATTCTGGGAATGCAATCTGCTGTCGGTGTAGAGGGCATCTGCGTCTAAGCGATAATCCTGTGCATTCCCATTTCTAATCAGGATCCAAGGCTCCTTAATTGGAATTTCAACAGTAACAGGGTATTTTTGTATGTATGTATGTATGTATGTATGGATGGATGGATGGATTATGTATGTATATATGTATGTATGCATGCATACATACATACACACAGACACACACATACACACGTACAGAGGCATGCATAGTATTAATAACAGGCTATAAGATTATGATTTATATGTTTGTCATTAACTGTATGAGTGTTGTGTTCATGATCAACATGTCATGTCTAAATCTATTTAATCGCACCATAAATTCCATAAGTAAAGATAATTCTGCAAGGAGCGGGAACACTGTTTAATTCTTTCTAATATAAGGACAAGGCCTGAAAGTTTTTGAGGAGGGGGCTAGCCGATTACATCGATCCCAGTGCTCGAATCCGAAAAGATTAAATGTAAAGTCGATCTCAGCGGCATTTGAATCAGATCGTAAGGTCGGAACTAATGCCATTAAGTATTTTGTCCGGTATGCTAGCAATTCTGTCAGCTCTCCGTCTTTGGGAGCACTGTTTAATTAACAAATGTTTTGTTAGTTTGCAAGGCTCTCTCTATAATTTTGAATTATGGACAAAAATTCTTCACCTCAAAGTCGAATCAGTATGAAGATGAGGTGATGTAAATTCTAACGCAAAATCAGCAACAGATTACATGAAAATACAAGAATAGAAGAAATAAAATAATGATTTCACATTTTGACACAAAGCTAGCAGTTTCGGGGGAGGGGTAAGTCGATTAGATCGATCCCAGTACTCAAATAGTACTTATTTTATCGACCCTGAAAGGATGAAAGGCGGATTCGACCTCGGCGGAATTTGAACTTAGGACGTGAAAACGGTCGAAATGCTGCTAAGTATTTTGCCTGATGTACTAACGATTCTGCCATTTCGCTGCCTTAGAAGAAATAAAATAATCCTTTCTACTATAGGCACAAGGCCTGAAGTTTGTGGGGAGGGGACTATTCGATCGCATGGACCCCAGTGTTTTCACTGGTACTTAATTTATCGACCCCGAAAAGATGAAGAGCAAAGTCGACCTCGGCGGAATTTGAACTGAGAACGTAGCGACGGGCGAAATACCGCCAAGCATTTCGTCCAGCATGCTAACGATTCTGTAAGCTCGAAATAAAATAATCGCATGAGCAAGCATAGCAACAACAATTACATCACCACCACCACCACCACCACCACCACCACCACCACCACCACCACCACCATCATCATCATCATCATCATCATCATCATCATCATCATCCTCATCATCATCATCACCACCAACAGTATAAGTAGCGGCAGAAACAATAATAACAACATCAATACAAATAGAAGCATCACTAGCAACAAGAACAATATTATAATTTACCTCTAATATGTATTTGTCTTCAGTCTCGGCATCAAACTGTGAAGTCTTTTTAACTTTGATGATGCCTGTCTTTGGATGAATCTTAAACAACGAAGCATTGGATCTCTTCAGAAAATAACGAACTTTTCTGTTTATAGGGTTCTTGTCTTTATCTTCAACTGAAAGGCTGGGACTCTGATATCAAAAGAAAAATCTCACAACAACAAGAACAACAATAATAATGGTTTCAAATTTTGGCATAAGGTTAGCAACTTCGAGTGAGTGGTACTAGTCGATCACATCGATCCCAGTGCTCAACTGCTACTTATTTTATCGATTCTGAAAGGATGAAAGCAAAATCGACCTCGGCGGAATTCGGACTCAGAACATAAAGACGGGAAAAATGCTGCTAAGCATTTTGCTCGGCGTGCTAACGATTCCTATTTCTTTATTGCCCACAAGGGGCTAAACATAGAGGGGACAAACAAGGACAGACAAAGGGATTAAGTCGATTACTTTGACCCCATTGCGTAACTGGTACTTAATTTATCGACCCCGAAAGGATGAAAGGCAAAGTCAACCACGGCGGAATTTAAACTCAGAACATAATGTCGGGCTAAATGTCGCTATGTATTAGGCAAAAAGCCAAAATTTTAGCAGAAGGGCTTTCCTGCAAAGCTTTACGTGTAGAGCCCACTTTCTCCAAGGCCACTTTTGCAGCGAACGTCCCAGGTCTAAGACAGTCACATCTGATGACTGTAGGTTTATCAGACATATGCACATTTTACAGTTATGCACTTAGTTTATTCATATGATGAAGGCGCATGGCTCAGTGGTTAGAGCGTCGGGCTCACAATCATGAGGTAGCGAGTTCGATTCCCAGACTGGGTTATGTGTTGTGTTCTTGAAGAAGAAGCTTTCTTTCCTGTTTCTCCATTTCATTCAGCTGTAGAAATGAATTGCAACGTCACTGGTGCCAAGCAGTATCGGCGTTTGCTTTTCCCTTGGATAATATCGGTGGCGTGGAGAAGGGAAGCTGATATGCATGGACGACTGCTAGTCTTTCATAAACAACCTTGCTCAGACTTGTGCTTCGGAGGGGGAAATTTCTAGGTGCAATTCCATGGTCAGTCATGACCGAAGGGGGTCTATCCCCTTTATTCATATGATCGATACACACGCAAGCACACACACACACACACACACACACACACACACACACACACACACACATACTGCCTGACATACTGACACACACACACACACACACACGCACACAGACATACTGCCTGACACACTGACACACACACACACACACACACACACACACACACACACACACACAAACTTACACACGCAGTGAAGTACATACCAAAGATAAGATTACGGGGCCAATATTCGTCTGGTTTTCAACAACTGACGCCTTATACACCTTAGAGGACAGTATTGGTGGATTGTCATTGACATCTTCAACAACCACTGTAACTGTTGCTGTTGCTGTTGTTGGAGCTGGATCATTGTCAAAAACCTCTACTCCAAACTGGTACGTTGACATTGACTCCGTGTCCAATTCTGCTGTCGTTACGATGATACCACTCTTATTATTTATTTGGAAAGGCACTGAAAGAAAATTTAAGAACTGAAAGAAATCATCATCGGAGAATTTAGATGAAAAAAAACTTGTCTTACACCAGGCAAAATAATCAAGTTTAGAATATATGACTTGGTTTAAAGGTGAACCTACTCACTACACAGACGACGTCTTAGCTTAGTGGCACTCCGTCGCTTACGACGTCGAAGGTTCCAGTTGATCCGATCAACAGAACAACCTGCTCGTGAAATTAACGTGCAAGTGGCTGAGCACTCCACAGACACGCGTACCCTTAACGTAGTTCTCGGGGATATTCAGCGTGACACAGTGTGACAAGGCTGACCCTTTGAATTACAGGCACAACAGAAACAGGAAGTAAGAGTGAGAGAAAGTTGTGGTGAACGAGTACAGCAGGGTTCGCCACCATCCCCTGCCGGAGCCTCGTGGAGCTTTAGGGTGTTTTCGCTCAATAAACACTCACAACGCCCGGTCTGGGAATCGAAACCGCGATCCTATGACCACGAGTCCGCTGCCCTAACCACTGGGCCATTACGCCTCCACGATGTCTTAGCAATCAATAGATTACACACAGTATGACGCCGTGAAACAATAGGCTTCACACTGCAGAGCTGACTGTCGCAATAACAACAATTATATGGCGAGTCAACGTATATGGTATATAGGGGGTGCTGAAAAGTTCTTCGCTTTGGGTAAAAGAAAATACAAGAGGATCAGTGAATTATGATTTTATTCAACATGTTCCTCTCTTAGATTCACACACTTACAGCAGCGGTCATTCAGTTTTTGTAAGCCTTGTGAAAGAACTAGGAAGGTCGGGCGTCCAACCAGACCTTTTGCGATACCCTTAAAGCCGAGAACTTTTCAGCACCTTCTCATGTATATATAGACGAGGAGGTGCTAAAATCTTCCTGGTTTTGGATAAAAGAAAATACAGGAGTACCAGTTAATTATGATTTTATCCAATATATTCCCATGTCAAATTCACACACTTATTGCAACGGCCCTTCAGTTTTTCAAGCCCTGTAAAAGAACTCGGAAGGTTGGGCCTCCAACCAGGCCTTTCGTGATTCCCTTAAAGCCAGGAACTTTTCAGCACCCCTTCGTATATTTTGAGTTTGTCTGATGAGAAATAGCGGTTCCCATGACCATCTTTCCACAATCTTAGGGAAGAAGAAACCATCACATCTTTTGGATTATTTTCAGGTCAGAGACTTGGTGGAAATGCTTGCCACAGAGTGCGCTCCGTTCACGGTACCCAAGCGGTTAGTCAAACTGGACAACGGATTAAGCCTTCCAATCCAGTAACAAGTCCAATCCACCCGATGAACTTTCGTATATTCTCCATCTACTTATTTTCAGTCAAAGTTAGGGTCGATTGGCAGCTATCGAATAAGACCATTGTCCAAGATCCCCTGCAACTGCGCCAATCATTATTGACCGATTTCTCTCTGTCTTTCTTTTTCTCTTTGCAATACAGTGTCCACTTACACTTGAGTTCGGGTCAGTTGAGTGTTTATATGATGGCAAAGTCAAACACGGCGATGTTTGAACTCAAAACGTAAAGAGTCAGAAGAAATGCTTCTAAATATTTTGTCAGGCGCGGTAACGATGTTGTCTGATCGTCAGCGATATAGTCTATTATAATGATAACTGCTAGATCTGTTCACATATATATTCATGAATGCACCCATGACCACACTACACCGCACCAGACCAGACCAGACCATACCACACACACACACACACACACACACACACACACACACACACACACACACACCATACACACACACACATTACTGTAACTCAGTTGTTGATTTCATTGATGTTAGCGTTCAATCTGCAATTATAATATTCTGTCTGTCAATACAACTACCTTTCTTTCTTTCTTTCTTTCTTTCTTTCTTTCTTTCTTTCTTTCTTTCTTTCTTTCTTTGCTTTGTTCGTCTATTCCTTCCTTCCTTCCTTCCTTCCTTTCTTTCTTTCTTTCTTTCTTTCTTTCTTTCTTTCTTTCTTTCTTTCTTTCTTTCTTTCTTTCTTTCCTTCTTTCTTTCTTTCTTTCTTTCTTTCTTTCTTTCTTTCTTTCTTTCTTTCGTTTATTCTTCCATATATATGAACAGGATATCATTTAATCTGTATAACAACGGACCACGGTCTGGTATTCATAATGATTTTTTTACTTTTATTCTTATCTATAGTCTAAAATGCTTTATCTTCTCTTTTTCCTAGCCACCAGACTGTGTTTATGCAATAAAACCAGCAATACTGTTATAGAAGTAAATTCATTCAATTACAGAATAACATTCTTTTTACAACAATTGGTTATTTGCCATTTGTAAATTGCAGTGTAGGAGCCAGAGTTAGATAAACATAACAGATTGGAGAATTATTACTCTTGCTGTGGCCATATATTCTTATAATCTGAGCTATATTATCTATTATCTTAAGATTTAAAGTTTGAAACAGCCGACCGCTATTCTAAGATAAAGAATTTACTGATCCGAATTTATGAGATGGGTTAATGACGACGCAGAAGCATTTTTGTTAGTTCAATCTTAACACTTTAAAGATGGTAAGAGTGTTTTTTGCGAAACATTTTTGGCTGCTCTGTTGAGTAAATCGAGTGACTGTGTCGAAGAAGTTACTTTGTTGTTTAAACTTCATGTTGGTTCTTAGTAAGAATTTACAATTACGTTTTTGAACCCTCTGATATAAGAATGGATTCTATTTATGTCCTGATAAATGAAGAAGCATTTATCTCAAGTTTATGTCAATGGTATATATTCAACAGTGTTATGAATCTTAATGGAAAAATTACACTCACCATCTTTGTCAATGAGGATGTACCATAACGTCTGGTTACTTCCTAACGCTCCGTCCGGATCTGTTGCATTTACTGAGCCAACTTTGGTTCCAATTTTAACACCTTCTGAGACATGAAAAATGTTGTTGGGTGCAATTGTGACTGGTTTATTTATTGGCACCTCAATCTTTACAATTGTGCTCGATGATAAAGAGGGGTAGCCAAAATCTATTGCTCTGATATTCAACTCATACAAACGTTTCTGTGGTTCTCTGGTCAAATCATCGGCAACTTTTATCTCACCTGAAAAGTAAATAGAATAACAAAAGCGTCTTTTATTAAAGATAATTTGATACAAATATGAATATTATGATTTCAGTGTGCTAAGTGGACGACTTGGTAGCATATTTGTATTAAAATGGAAAAAACACCTGGCGTTTGTTAATCTGTTCTGTTTTAAACATTTACACATACATTTACTGTCTTAATATTCAGTTTTTTGTACTTCCAATATTTGCATAAAGGAAGCCATAACAATGATATTCCTTTATATTTGGAAAACGTTAATGCAACTTGTGAATTTATGACAAATAATTTGCATACATGAGCAGTATTCTGAAATCCATATAACGTTATGCAACGAAGAGTTAAAATGCATTCCTTCACAAGAAGAAAAAAAGGGGAAATATTCATAAATTATATAACAAAAATACTGATGTCGCAAACTGTGAAAGAAAATATTGATGGAAGTAAAACTTTGAAAAATATGTGAATGAAAGATACATTTTGGCTAATATTTTAATAGAAAATTGTACATTTTGACATGTCCTATTGCGTATGGTTATATACTTTCATTGGTGGAAAAATGTATATTTTTTCTGGAGTTCTAATGTAAAAGTTCATTGATAAAAAGTTTAGTAAATACTTTTTCTCTCCCAGAAACTTTATTTCACAATAACTTTCTTTTTATGCAGGTGCAAGAGTGGCTGTGTGTAAAAAACTCGCTTTACAACCACATGGTTCCGGGTTCAGATAAAGCAGAACTTTTGGAATAAGACTGAAGGAGATGTATCTGCTAGAGCACAGTGTTTGTATAACTTATTTTCGGCAGAGAAATATGGTTCTACAAACGAATTTTTGTGTTGAAAGTCCGCTTTGCTTTTGCGGTAACATCGATGGACTTTTCGAATGTTTATCACAAAATTATGATCCTGCAGAGTAGCGTTTGTTTATTGACTCTTCAAAATTAAGTTTAAAAGTTGTACTTCTCCATAATGGTAATTTGAAGCCCTCCATTCCTATTGCACACTCCGTTCATGTTCACGAATCATATGAGAAAATGGAATTTTTATTTCATGCCATTGCCTATGAAAGATACTCATGGAAAATATGTGGAGATTTAGAAGTCATTGGAATGTTAATGGGAATGCAATCAGGTTTCACAAAATACTGTTGTTTCTTGTGTCTATGGGATAATCGAGCAACTGACAGATATTATTCGAAATCAAACTGGCAGACAAGAACATCATACCAGCCAGGACTGTCTAGCGTCAAGAATACACCCCTTGAAGATCCATGTAATGTCCTATTGACTCCTTTGCACATAAAGCTTGAACTGATGAAACAGTTTGTAAATACATTAGGGAAGAGAAATGCCAAAAGGTTTGAGTATATTGTAGATAAGTTTCCTAAAATCATACTGGTGAAGTTGAAAGAGGGTATCTTTGTCGGACCCCAAATTAAAGAAGTACTCAAAGATGTCAACTTCAAGACAACACTGGATGAACTGGAACTGCCTGCCTGGAATGGTTTCAATTGGATCTGTGAGAATTTCTTGGGCAATAAGAAGGTAATGGACTACAAGGATGGCACCAAGAATCTTCTGTTCTGAAATGTTACTCAGTAATGGGTCGTCGCATGTCACTGAAAGTTCACTCCTTGGACTCCCATCTGGATTTCTTCACAGATAAACCTGGAGCAGTGTCTGGTGAACATGGTGAAAAATTGCACCAATTCCACCAGGACATTAGTGCTATGGAGAAACGGTACCAAGGCTTCTGGAATGACAGTATGCTGGTTGACTACTGCTGGACACTTTACCGTGATCAACCAGATCAGGAACACCACAGGAAATTCAAATCACAATGCTTCTAACTGTTGTTCTAACTTTGTTTTGTCTGACCCACTTTTTGTGTATTCACTCTTTGTAGAATGATAGTGATGATTTCATTTCTAAAAATAATGAGTCATTTATTATGTTAATGATTTCATATATACAAATATGTAAATATTTGCATGCATGTACTGAAAAACTGATACGTGCTGCATACAAATAGGGTGAAATTTTGAAATCAGCATGAAAAGTTAGTCTAAAAAAGTTGGTTTGCATTCATAATGAGTATAATACATTTAATTTTGTTGACCAGTGTAATTTAATTACAAATTTGCACATTAAATTTGCATTTATGTGATATGAATGCAAATTCAATGTACAAATTCGTATTTGTAATTAAATTATTGAGTATTAATTGAAACGGTTGTAAGAAGCGAAGATGACAAATTTGTTAATAATAAATAATTGTTAACTTCCTTGTCTCCATTTTCTTTTATTCTTTTAACTGGATATAGACTATATGCTCAATATATGCCTATTGTTTTAAGGGAATTCCATTCCCCAACAATACTAGGTACTGAACCTGTATTTCCTTGGATGCAACCATCCCTATACGAGCTTAACATATCCTCTAACTAAATTTTATATATATATATATGTATATATATATATATATAGGTGCAAGAGTGACTGTGTGGTAAATAGCTTTCCTACCAACCATATGGCTCCGGGTTCAGTCCCACTGCGTAGCATCTTGGGCAAGTGTCTTCTACTATGGCCTCGGGCCGACCAAAGCCTTGTGAGTGGATTTGGTAGACGGAAACTGAAAGAAGCCCGTCGTATATATGTATATATATGTATGTGTGTGTGTGTGTTTGTGTGTCTGTGTTTGTCCTCCCAACATCAACATCGTTTGACAACCGATGCTGGCGTGTTTACGTCCCCGTAACCTTAGCGGTTTGGCAAAAGAGACCGATAAAATAAGTACTAGGCTTACAAAGAATAAGTCCTGGGGTCGATTTGCTCGACTAAAAGGCGGTGCTCCAGCATGGCCGCAGTCAAATGACTGAAACAAGTAAAAGAGTAAAGAGTATACACACACACACACACACACACACACACACACACACACACACACACACACACACACACACACACACACACACATATATATATATATATATATATATATATGTATATATATATATATATATATATATGGTAAGACCTGATAAATCATCCATAGCTATACCGTTTCTAGTAACATCAGTGACTCCAAAGTAAGGTAGATAGAAACAGTTGTACTAAAGGAATTAACTGATGTTCTTTAATCCTAGGCTAGCCCTAATTGAACAGATTATAATAAAAACTTTTTAATCCGTGTGACAATAAGTTTGCCACACGGATGTAGCAACGTTTTTTTTTTTGTGAGTGGTGATATGAAACCCAGCTATGTGAGTGAATTTGAGATAGAGTGAAATTGAAAGAAACCCGTCGCATATATGTATGCACGTATGTATGTATGTATGTATGTATGTGTGTGTGTTTGTGTTTGACCCACCACTTGATAAACAGTGTTGGTTTGTTTACGTCCCCGTAACATGGCAGTTAGGCAAAAAGTGACCGATAAAATAATTATCAGATTTGAAAATATAAATAAGTAGTGGGGTCGATTTGGTCGGCTAAACCATTCAAGGCAGTGCCCCAGCATGGGCACAGTCCATCGACTGAAACAAGTAAAAGATACGTATACAGGACTACATTGTCTAATGTTTCTTTCCTTTTTTAAAACGATAAAGTGCGATTTGAGGGAGTTTTAGATACTACTTCTAACATGTTGAACAGCTGAAGTTGCTCCCTTGTTTTATTGTCATTAACTAAATGTTAATTGTCTTTGACATAAAATCAATAACTCAAGAATGGAAGCTATTCAGATGCTATATCGGCCTTGATCAAGCATACTTATAATAAAAACAAAACAGTAGACATAATCGATCGCTGGGTTTCATATCACCACTTGGTCTTTGGTTGCCTTTTGTGGAGGTCACTATGTATTATTATTTGGGCAAGTTCTCTGGTTTGAGGATATTACTCTTTAACCCTTCGACCATTCTCGGAAGATCTCTAACGGATTAAATAATATCAAAATTCTAGATGCATCTAGAGTATATTATCTAATGCGTGAGTGTTTTGCTAACACAGTAAAGAGTGATCTGATAGAGGTGTTGCTATTTGTAGCAAACCAAGTAAAGTAGGAGCTCCCTCGTTGAATTGCTTACTATTACTGTTATTTTATACACTGGTAGATTATAACACGCTGAAGTAAAATATCCATCTACGCATCATACTTAAGGGATATTCACTGTTGATAGACCAGTTACAGTGGTATTCATTCTCAGATAACATGTCTTATGGACGTGTTGTATTAAAAACACAATAAATATTGGAGAGAGACGAAAAATCGCCCCCAAAGCGACCAATAAGAACGCCAGTCATATTTCAACCTTTTAAAACTTTTTCAGTGTGGTGTACTCGTAGCTAGTCGCATGCTCAGACAAGACTTAATCGTCTACCGCTATAAGTGACAGTGAATAAAACATTCACTGATGTTGTAATAACCATCTGGTTGAATAAAAATCCGGTATATGCAATTGAGGTTGTATTAAATTTAGATAGTCATAATCAAGTATGATATATAAATGGTTATTTTGATTAAATGCTGTTTTAATAGCGGAATGTTTATTTACTCTGAGGTACTTGTACCAAAGGTTGATATGAAGTGACTTTGATATAAGGTGACATAATGTAATATGGCTCGCAATCTCATATTGCATTTGATCCAAATAGAGTGTGGGTTGAGGGATGACATATCCCCAGACAGGCGCAGGTATGTTTGTGTGGTTAAGTAGCTCGTTTTGCACCTTGTAATTTCACGTTCTATTTTGAGCAGGAAGTGCATTAGGCCGTAGAAAACAGCCTCACGAAATTCTGTTCGATCCATGCAAGCATTGAAAAATGGACATTAAAACGACGATGAATGATAAAATCGTAGTTACTTTTCTGCGGTATTTAGTTACAGCCTTTTACGTTCTCGGTTAAAATCCCGCTAGAATTATCGTTACTTAGGGGTGATCTAAGAGCAATCGACCAATTCTTCCCAATAAATTTCTGCCTGTCTGCTTAAGTTAGATATCGATATTTCTTTTCCCTAAAGGTAGAACTGCTAATGCATCAGGCAAAATATTTTGAGATATATTCAGTTACAACCTTTTACGTTTTGAGTTCAACTACTGTCAGAGTCGATTTTGTCTTTCGTGCTTCTGGCGTTGATAAAACCAATGCCAGTTATATTTAATGGCATAAAAAACGTACGGACATATTAGGCGAAATACATTTTCAGCAGTGAATATCCAGGGAAAAAAGATTTTAGTGAATTAAAGTTTATGGAAGACCCGACTTCGCATATAGGATTGGGGGTGATGTTTTGAGAATTTTTTTTGGAAAAATGTGCGTTTTATATGTCATCGAATACAGTAATTAGTGGTGGTGTGTGGAAAACGATTTAATCGACAATACCCCCTTCCAAATTTGTGGCCTTGCGTCACTGACCGAAATGAATATTATTTTTTTTCCATATGTATAGTTTATCGGCGGAACCATTATACCTCTGTCAATGGCGTAACTAGAACACTTTTCTTGAAATCAATGTTAGACTCATAGACATTTATATGCTAAACACAGTTTTCTTCTTTCTCTTTAATTTAAAAAAAAGTTTTTTTTGTTGTTGTCATATTTCTTTACGAAGTGTAAAAGAATACCATTAAGTACCGCAAGTTATTTTGTCTGAGACGCTATACCGATTCTGCCAGTCCACCGATCTGGTTACAAAATCGACATCAACAAAAACAACATTGTTCTATTCTATGTTGAAATATTGAAGCAGCCAGATATTTATATGGTTTTATAACTTGGGGCAAAAAGGTTATTAGTCTGTCCATTTCAATTTAGTGTTATATAAAGGAAATGTGGTCATTAAAAACGAGAGATTTAAAAGAAAACATAGAAAAATAAGAAATATAAATAAAAAAGAACGGGTAAAGTAAAGAACTCACAAATAATTTACTTGGAGAAAGAATTCTTGTCTTTTGTCTTCTATATTATAATATATTTTACTTTATTATCTTTGGAGAGGTTGACAGTGTGTGTATGTATGTATGTATGTGTGTGTGTGTGTGTGTGTGTGTGTGTGTGTGTGTGTGTGTGTGTAAACTTTAAAAATTTGCAACTTTTAATTTCGTTATTTCCATTACTGAAAGAATTACTTTATTTCTCATATATTATAAAAAAGAAAACAAAACGAAAACTGACATAAAAGAAAACAAACGAACTATTTATTGCAAAAAGAAACAAACAAAAAAAAAAAAATAAAAAGATTGTTCACATACATCTTTCCATACATTTGTATTTGTGAATGTCTGTCAATGTTTCTTTTTGTACTTATGTATGAATATGGGAAAAATGAAAATACTCATATACATCTATGCAAACATGCATGTACACATATACACATATACATATATACACATGCTTACACAGATTTACGTACATATCAATTTTTTTTGAAGTTGAAGCTTCTTGAATTGTAAAACAAAACTGAGTTCTACTTTTCAGATTGTTCAAACGATCAGCGAACATTAGCAGTTCGATAATATACAACCCAAAGATTAATCAATCCGTTATGCAGCACACGTTTCTCTATATTAATGGTTCGCGAATGTGTGATCATAGTATCGCGGAAAAATATCGCATTCTATTACAGACTTGAATTTTCTAAGAAAGGATCTGAATAGGTAAATTCTTGCAAAACCTTCATTTACGTCTGAGTAACCTATAAACTAGTTAGTAAGTGTTATTTCGTACATCATAGATCTATCAGACTCTCAAAAAGGGTTCCATATTTCCCAAAATATTCATGTAGACGCAGGTGTGACTATGGTAAGAAGTTTGCTTTCAAACCACATGGTTCCGTGTTTAGTCCATGCAGTGGAACTTTGAGCAAGTGTCTTCTACTATAGCCCCGGGTCGACCAAAGCCTTGTGAGTGGATTTGGTAGACGGAAACCGAAAGATGCCCATTGTACACACATATATATAAATAATACAGAATGGGACAAGAACGCAAAACATCCAGACAGTTTAGGAGATACAGGAAAGGGACAAAACATACAGATAGACAATACAAAGAGAACACGGACATGTCATTCGGAGTTTTATACATACGTACATACATACATACATACATACATACATACATAGATATATACATACACATACACATATATGAATATGCCTGTGTGTGTATATCTTTGTATCTGCCCTCGCCCACCTCCTGACAACCGGTTTTCTTATGTCCTCGTAACTTACCGGTTCTAGAATAAGAGACCGAAAGAATATTAGGTTTATAACAAATAAGTACTGGTATATCGATATGTTTGACTAAATCCTTCAAAGCGGTGCCAGCTACAACAGAGCCGCAGTCTAATGACTGAAACGAGTAAAAGATAGAGAAAAAAATGAAGGATATACATCATCATCATCGTCATCATCATTAATTCTTTCTCTCTTTTTTCTCTCTCCTATTCTCTTGCCTCCTCTTCTCCCATTATTCTATCCTATTACTCTTTCGTTTTTCTCTCTCTTCCTTTCTCTTATTCTTCCATCTCCCCTTCTCCCCTCCTGTTTTTCTCACTTATCCTATCTCCAATTTTTTCCTCTCTCCTTCACAGTTCTCTGTCAGTCGCTCTCTCCCCCTCACTCTTCCTCCCTTGCTCACGTGGCTCCCACGTGACCATCGGCCATCTTTCTCCTCCTAACTTGTGTTCCTTTCTTTCTCTCCATTGTAGCTGGATCAAGGAAGACGTCTTCTTGCCTGTCTCCTGTCCAAGCTTGATTTACTCGTTCGCCACCACAACCTCATTTAGGCTTAGCAGCCCTTGCTGTTTGTTTTCACTGTTTTGTTTGTGTTACCACTTTTGACCCTCCGCAAAATCCCAAATTTTGTTTAATTTGATTTGCAGGAGCAACTGTTTTATCGAAAGCGTATATTGTTGTTAAATGCTCGAAATACGAGAGTAGAAAAACAGCCAAAAACTGATGAAGGGACGTTTTTTGTGTTGCTTGACTTGTTTTCCATTTGTGTCTTTCGTTGTTCGAAAAAATAGTTCATATTCCATGTACTCGTACTTCGTATTTTTTTTGGTGTACAGGTTTCGTGATTGTTGTACAGGTTTCGTGACATCCTGTGCCCACATATGCATATCTATCTATCTATCTATCTATCTATCTATCTATCTATCTATCTATCTATCTATCTATCTATCTATATATATATATATATACGTATAGATGTGAGTATGTACATATAGGTATGTATATATGTATATATATTATTTATATTATTTATATGTATAAATATATGTATGTATGCATGTATGTGTGTGTGTGTGTGTGTGTGTGTGTGTGTGTGTGTGTGTGTAAATTCCTTCCATTGTTTCAAAGTGAGTTGGATAAAGCTTTTTACCAAATGAAAGAATAATGCATACTTTGTTATATTTATTAAATTAAAGGCATTTAGTGATAAAAAAAAAGTTTGGGAAAGAAATCTCAAATTTTACAAAAGAGAAAGCACACACACGCACGGAAGCAGGCACGCACACATGCATACACGCACGCACGCACATAGCGTTACCTGTCAAAACACACGAACATACACCATTACACGCTTTGTCTTGTATGAAAGGACGAATGGTCTGTAATAGAGCTGGAGTAAAACAAATGTAATCATATTGCATTAAATAAACAACATCTCTGGCTGGCAAAAGTACTAAAAATGTAGTCGTTAGTAGGAAAACTAAACTGATATGCTTAACGGCATTTCGTCCGTCTTTACGTTCTGAGTTCAAATGTCGCCGAGGTCGACTTTGCCTTTCATTCTTTCGAGGTCGATAAAATAAGTACCGATTGAATGCCAAGGTCGATGTAATCGACTTACCCGCCTCCTCCGAAAATGCTGGCCGTGTGCCAAAATTTAAAGCCGATATCAAAAGATATAACTGGAAAGACTTGTGTATGAAACACTCAAACAGTTAATTCAGTAAATAGCAAATTCTTTACAATGAAAATATAATTATGGTGAATGTTATTCCTGAAAACATGTTAAAGTGCATTCTATTCCCATGAAGAGCAATAATCTAATGGAAATCATTCTAATGCATCCATTTCTCAGCTTCTGCTAGCTGCCTACCTATTTCCTTTACTTCAAACATTTCGAAAGTAATAAAACATGTCACAGTCAACCATTTCTTTCATTAATTTGAATGTCTCTCCCTTCAGTAGAATTTTGGTAGAGCCAGATCAAGCGAAAACTCACAAGTGGTTTTTCTCTACTGAGAAGTTCTGTGAAGTAATATTGTTGCTTTTGATATCAATCAAATTTTCATACCAGTATGGCATAAGAAAATTCTTAGTAAAGTGGTTAAATCATGGTAGCATGGGAACTTCCTAGCTAAGCCATTCACTTTTGGTCTCCGTTAATCTCTCATCTCTTAGATTTATCTTATGTCTTTCTCTTGTTTCAGTCATTAGACTGCGACCATGCTGAGGATAAACACAAACACAAAGACAGACATATACACACATACAAAAACACACACATGCACACATATACACACACTTCCATACAGACGACGAGCTTCTTTCAGTTTCCGTTTACCAAATCCACGCACAAGGCTTTGGTTGGCTCGAGGCTATAAGTAGAAAATATTTGCCCAAGGTGCTATGCAGGGGGACTTAACCTGGAACCCTTACCACACAGCCACGCCTGCGCTTATAGACTAGTGTTTTTTTTTACATACAGCTCCATTGCAACAAGCAGTGACGAGACTCTTTTGTACTCTGGTGTACATTAAGGTTCAGTCATATCTTCAATGCTCTTAACTTCTGTAAATCAATTACCTAATTCATGTCACTTCTAACAACAAACACTCCAATACAGATGACACCCTTCGCGCCTCCTTAAATTTCTATACACAAGCATCAGCTTTATGCATCCTTGACACTCTCCTAGTCTGCCATGCTCTACTTCTATGTTTTGTTTTTAATCGAACAGTCCGGAAAGTAAAACAGTGCTTACGACGCTGTTCAGGGCAACCCCGAGACTAGTGGGAGGGGAAGGTGGAGGTAGAGGGGGGAAGTTATCCTCACACTGGAGACCTGGCCCAAATGCTTCAAATAGAGTGGACTACTCTGTTAAAGGTAACATTGAGCCGAATGATACTGTTATTTTAGTATAAGGCCAGCAGTTTCGTGGGGAGGGATTAAGTCGATTACATCGACCTCAGTACTCAACTGGTTCTTATTTTATCGACCCCCGAAAGGATGAAAGGCGAAGTCGACCTCGGCGGAATTTGAACTTAGGACGTAGTGGCGGACGAAATGCAGCTGATCATTTTAACCGGCGTGCTAACGACTCTGCCAGTTCGCTGCCTAGACAGGTACAGAGATATTAATACCGTCCTTCAATAGGGTCATAACTAACCTTGTCTCCCTCTACAATACTAAAACTAAATCACTTCACATTTCAGAGAAGTAATTATGTACCACACACATTTCTGTACAAGGTATTTAAACGTGTTATTTGCTTCTTTTCCTAGGTACATTGTTTCTCTGCCGAGCTTTCTGCTAGTCATAAGCCCTTTTATATTACTAGCTTCTTTCAGCGAACTTCTCTCAGAAACTTACTACAATCGTCTTGTTTTCCTCAGGTCTGTGATATTTAGTTCTTTAAGCTATCTATCAATCAGCATATTTTGAATTTGTAGGCTCCTTCGTTTTCTTCTTTGTTGTCTCTTACGCTACAGCGGCCTCAAGCCTTGTTTGGCACAAAACCATATTAAAAGAAACATGGAAACACATGAAACACTCCAATTCACTAAAAATAACGCTATATCTTAATATCAAACAATCTGTTATGGCGACTTCACACAAATAACATTATCGAAAGTGCATCCTCTAAATACTAGGCTTCTTCTGAACTGACTTACTGGATTCCATCTCTACCAAAACTATCCCAACATCTCTGTCTCGCTTCTTATTATCCTTAAGGTATCTCGTCCCTTTATTCCGTACTGAAGCTTAATCGACCCTCAGCCAACGCTACAAAAGATACCGTGAAGTCTTTTCCTACCCACTTCCATTTTTGTTTCTTACAGACATTACTCAACAGTTGACTAAACCCAACATTAATTCCTGCCTCTTTTTCTGGAGTGGTGACCACTGCAGCTTCCTTCTGACTAACAAGTGTGTGTGTGTGTGTGTATGCATATGTATATATATATATATATATATATATATATATATATATATATATATATATATATAGTTTACTTGATTTCGTTTCCTTTTTCTCGTTCCATTTTTTGCATCAATCTTCTTCACGTTTTTCACACATTTTTTTCTTGTTTTCTTACTGTCCAGTGTCCTTGCTTTTCAAATATACATAACGCATAAATAGAACCTGAAAGATTGCTTTTAAGATACATGGCGTATTTTATAAATATGCCTGTTCAAGTATCGTAAAAGTATGAAACTATTGGCAGTTCCTTCGGTTGTGTATTTAATTATATATATATATATATATATAAACGCCCCTCACATTCCATAGCATAGCAGGGGTTCTCAGCGCCCGAGGGCGAAGGAATTTCGCGACTGTTTTCACTTGTGCCCCGAGAGAACGAAGGTGACAGCGCCTCTTGCAAGCTTGTATCTCCTCGTAGCCTCTCGTAACCTTCCGTAGTTCCTCGTAGTCTGCAGTAGCTTAGACTCAACAGCGATTAACGTTAGATACTATTTTGGTCAGGGAAAATGTGTTTATAGATTTAAATAAATTTGTGAGTAGGACAATGGTTTTGAAATTTAAGAAGAATTCGAAATTTATCATTGGGGTCTGGTGTAAAAGTTCTGTAAAGATCAACATGGTTAAGACATAAAATTGTAATATCGTGTTAGATAAACAATATTTATCTACCATGACATAGCAAACTTATTGTCAAAGACGCTCAAATGCTGACTATTCCACGTCTTTTCCAGATATTTCGTATCTTGTACTACATAATCTAATGTTTCACCATTTTTATTTAAGATAGTAGGGCCTACTTTGAGAGAAATTTAGTTTCTATTTCGAGTAAGTCGAACGATCGCTTAAGAATCGCCATCGTTGTCTCGTTTTCATTCGTTTCTTTAGTCGCGTAAGATCATGTTGCAAGAATATGTAAGGGAGACAATCAATTTAATAGTTGTCTCCCTTGCACGTTCAACGCTATTTTGGCTTCATTTTTATAACTGTTTGCCACAATTTACAAAGTAAATCAATAATCTTCCAGATTATGAAACCACAATATCAAAAGTACCACCAGTATTATAAATACCACTAGGTATTTTTGTCTGATGTTCTAATGAGTTTTTCTGTCTTTTGATACCCCACAGCATATTCTAATTCTAATATATTGTCATCTTCTATATGAAAGTTTTCCTTATAAATAGATAAAACTTCAATGCAATGTGGGAGTAGATATGTTGTTTAGAAAACACTTACGTTTCGATATAAGGGTGCTCTTTCAGGAGGCAGACGACAAGATAGTGGTCATAGCCATGAAGAGTTGCCTAGGTAGTGCTTTAAGACCTGTAGCCATTCATACTCTGACAGAAACAAGACAATTAGATTTCCCCAGATTGCTGAAGACCTTTTGGATATATCTCTCTCATTACATCACCCAACATAGTGTCTCGAAACCTGTAGCAATTTATATTCTGACGAAGGAAAGACCTCCAATGTTTTTAGATACCCGAAGACCTTTCTACATATATTTCTCACTCATTAATAGGGACTACAATGATATATTAAAAGCACGCCGGAATCGAGTGACACAATAATTTAGAAGAGTCACAAAAGTTTATCCAAATGTTATCATTTGGAGTACCCGGACGTGCCAGTATAGACTTCAACAAATCGCTGGGTTCATTTACACTGTACATACATAAGACTTTTGTTAGGACTGTGGATAAGGAAAAAACTATCGGACAGCTGGTTACTCAGACCGCAGGTTTTTTTACAAATACAGTCAGTCTAAATAAGGCAGGGACTTGGTGTGGTGTGGTGGCAGAACCATTAGGCCATCGGAGAAAGAAATGCTTTGCAGTATTTCGGCTCTTTATGTACTAGGTTCAAAGACTGTCGAAGTCAATTATATCTTCATCTCTCCAGAGTCGAAGACAAATAAAGTACCATTCAAGTCCTGGAGTCTTTCCCCATATTGTTATCCTAGTACTAAAAGGAAAAGAAATTATTCATTTGTTTAAAAGGCGGCGAGCTGGCAGACTCGTTAGCACACTGGGTAAAATGGTTAGGGGAATTTGTCCGTCTTTACGTTCTGCGTTCAATTCCGACTAGGTCGACTTTGCCTTTCATCATTTTGAGGTCGATAAAATAAGTACAAGCTAAACACTGGGGTCGATGTAATCGACTTACACCTTCTCCCGATATTGCTGTCCTTGTGCTGAAATTTGAGACCAATATTAATCAAATTTTATCAAAACAAAGTGTATTAGCGTAACTTTTTGCTAGTTTATTTTGTTTTCTTCGTCTTCGCTCCTGTGTGCTATATGAATATTTATAGTGGTTTAGAGTCAATATTTGGCTGCTATTTTCAGCATGGCGGTATCTCTTAGATACCCTAAATTATAATGTCATATATATATATATATATATATATATATATATATATATATATATAGATATATATATGTATATATGTATATATATATATATATATATATATATATATATATATATATATATATATATATATATATATATATATATATATAAAGCACATAAATGCTAAAGATGATGGGAAAAATAATACTCGAATACCGAAGATAGAGTAAGATGTTCTTTATTAAAGCCGAAAATATCTTCACAAACTGTTATTTAGAGTTTCACGTTACCGTGTCCAGCATAGAAACAACGGTTATATGCATAATAATAAATCAAATAACCTATAATGATGTTAAAGTAAAAGAATCGAATGTAGCAAAAATATTGCCTCGAAAATATTCAAATATTTTCAATTTAAAGTTGATCGATTTAACACAAAAGTTTTCGGTAAGATGAAAGCCAAGACTTAATACGTAAAATCTGTTGTAGTGTAAAAATTTCTAATGTGTTTACAGGTGGTAAATTACGCAGCGAAGTGATGGAAATTAGATTACCCGAAAATGCATTTATCTAGGAAGCAAATATATGCCATAGAAATTCTTAGAAACAGAATTTCAATCGTTAAAAGTACCTGAGGGAATTCTAGCAAAAGAAACAAGAACAAATGCAGAAAATAAAGTCTTCAAGCTGAAAGAGGTAAAGACACACTTTGACGTTATACTACATGCAGTAGGAAAAAGTGAACGCTTGAATGAATTCTGTAGAATATATATTCATGGTCACATAGTTAAGTATGTACGCTTGTCAACAAGTTGGAGCAACGTTTCAGTCAATAATGTAAATAAATAACGTTAACCATTTTGAAATTATCCAAGGAATTCTCAAGCACAATTGAAGTTTGTCTTTTACTTGTTTCAGTTATTAGATCGCGGCCATGCTGGGGCACCGCCTTGAAGAGTTTAGTCGAATAGTTCGACACTGGCACCTGTGTATTTATATATATTGGGTCATCCCATAAATAATGCGTTTTTTTTAATACTTCTTTTATTTTTCAAAATTAAGATAAACAAAGTACTTTTTTAATCTAAAATATACTTTCCTTCATTTTCTACAATATTCTTCCATCTATCTGGTAGACTTGCAAGGCCTCTCTTTCAAAATTCACTCCTCCAGTACTGTTCTGACTCGTCTGCAGAATTCATATTTTTCCCGTCTAAATGATTTTGAAGATTGCGGAATAAATGATAATCAGATGGAGATATGTCCGACGAATATGGTGGGCGAGGCATCGTTTCCCATTCAAACTGCTCCAGCCTTTAGAATGTCATCCTCGCTGTATGTGGCCGAGCATTATCCTGATATACTTTCCTTCATTTTCTACAATATTCTTCCATCTATCTGGCAGACTTGCAAGGCCCCTCTTTCAAAATTCACTCCTCCAGTACTATTCTGACTTCGTCCGCAGAATTCATATTTTTCCCGTCCAAATGATTTTGAAGACTGTGGAATAAATGATAATCAGATGGAGCAATGTCCGGCGAATATGATGGGCGAGGCATCGTTTCCCATTCAAACTGCTCCAGCCTTTGGAATGTCATCCTCACTGTATGTGGCCGAACATTATCCTGATAGAAGAACACCTTTCGTCATCAAACCAAAGATGGTCGTTTTTCTTCTAGCGCTGACTTGAGTCGCTCAAGTTGCTTGCAGCAGATCGTTGTTATCATTTGGTTTGGGCTTAAAAGTCCAAAGTAGACTAAACCTTTCATATCCCACCAAACATGTAACAACACCTTACGTGAGTGAAGACCTTCTTTAGCCTTGCGTGCCAGTGTTTCTCCTTCCCCTCCTCTTGTCTTCGGCGATTGACATTTTTATAGAGAACCCTTTTCTCGTCACCAGTGCTTTTTTAGCGTGCGGTCTACCGCAGTATCCTGTCTACGCTGTGAAATTAGTTTTAGCGTGTGACCTACCTTTTCTTATCCTCTGAACCTAAGTTAATTTCAACCATTCCAATGCTGTGAAAGGATTTCTATAGACGTATAATTTTTACAGAGGAAACAGCAGACCCTTGTCATCGATTGTGGTAGCGTCATGCAAGACAAACGAAAACCTAACAGAAGTGAAGGATACCGGCCTATATTTCGCTGTCCTCGAAAAGGGTGCCAAACTTCGCGTTCTATTCGGGAAGGTAACGGTTTTTTTTTCATTATACGGACATCAACAAGTTGCACTGCAATTTGAGTTTGTGCGAGATTTTAGAGCTGGTGTTCTTTTTCGTAATGGAGATACCCATGAATAAAGCACAGTACGGTAAATGACTGGTATAATATGTGCAGAGAGGTGTGTGGAACCATCGTTTCTAATTGTCAAGGGGAGTAAGATGGTTGGAACAAGCAACAACTCCATTGAAATTGAGGAGGCAAGATTTGCTGGTCGACGGAAATACAATCGTGGGTGACTGCTAAATAGCGACAATGCTTCTCTTGCTCAAGAAAATTACGTAGATGTACAAAATAACAGGAACCATGGACGTAGAATTGATGGGCTTTGAGTCTTTGGTCTGAAACAAAGCTCTGACTGTTGATACTTCTATGTACAACAGCGTGACAGAAACACTCTATTACCAATCATTGAGCGGGAATGTGAAAAAGATTCAGTAATTCACTCTGATGAATGGCCTGCATATTCTAATCTAAATGCCATGGGTTATCGTCATTTTACAGTGAATCATCAAGAACATTATGTGGATCCAGTGACAGGAGCACATACTTAGGCTACTGGAATTTAGCATTGCAATAACCTTTGGTCAGACTGCTTGCCTGTTTGTACCTGATTGCGATACATTCCAAGAAATCAACGTTTAGCATTAAAACAAGTATATTCCTTGCAAAATTATGAAATAAAAAAGAGGAAAAAAAAACGGGGGTGAGATTTGACTGCGCTATACAAACAGTGGAAGCAGACTTATAAGTGAGCGACATTTAAATATCTCATTAAAGCAAATGAGTTTAATACTAGAGAGAACATGAAGCCAGCAGTTTTATAGTTATAAATTCAAATATTTTGGTATCTTAAATCATTGATCATCGATAACAACAAAAATAGCAACAACGACAACAACAAAAAATAGTTTAGCATTAACAGCAAACACAACAACGAAAGCAACAAAACATGAACAGAGCAGTATCTGTAGTACCAAAAATTGATTGCGACCGTAATTATTGGTTATAAAATGGTAATAATGGAGGTAATGATACTAACATGTACTATTATTAGCAGATTTGAGAGCAAGTTAAGATTTCTATTGGTAGGGTAGTTATGCATGTGTGTGAGTGCTTGTGAATATGTTAGTTTACGTCTATCTATCTATCTATCTATCTATCTATCTATCTATCATCATGGACGGACGGTAGACACATCGGCTCCCATGTAAGTTGCATTTTTCACCTCTTAAAAGACCTATTTTGTTTTAAAATTTTGTATAAGTTGTGTATAACACAAAATACTTCGTGAACATATATTTTTCAAATCGGAAATAGCTCTATTTAGAGCCTTATTTCCAAAAATTCAAACATATCTTCCTCGTTCCTAGCCATATTCTTTAAAACGAATATGGCTAAGGTTTTCAACGAGGCCGACTTCCCGCTCCTAATGCCAGAGGCGAAAACACTTAATGCCGTTCCGCATGAACGCAGACAAGTGATGAAGAAGAGCAATGATTCTGAGTCAACTGCTGCTGCCTCAACCACCACCACTACCACCATCACGTGTACAAACTCTGCTGCTACAGCAGTCTTGCCTGCCACCGTCACCAGTGACAACAACAACAACAACGACAAAGACAACAACAACAACAGCAACAACAACGACAACGACACAAATGTCCTTGCTAACACGACCACTGTCCTCACCACTGCTACTACCAGTGACAATAACAACAGCAACAACAACAGGACACCGACCTTCAACACCAACACCACCACTACTTCGACAAACTCTGCCGCCACTACCACCACCTTTGAACCTGGCAGTACCAACACCACTGTCAATACCACCATCAACAACTACAAGACGAACAAGATAAACAACACCACAAACGCCACAAACAACATATCTGCCAGCATCACAAAAACAAATTTTGCCGATGCAACGAAAGAAAAAAGAACAATATTAACATTCACCCAAAAACAAATCAATGACACAAAATCCCTTCTCACGAAAGAAGGTGACACTGTACAAATACACATACCAAAAGCAATTATTGAAAATACAAACAAGAAGCACATATCATACAGACTTATCAACAAGAAAACGAAGCGACCGGAGAGTTTCTCCACCCAAAAAATTGAGATTTGTCTCAAACCGATATGGCCCTTTCAAAATCATGTTACTTGGGGACGAAAATTTGCCACGGTCCTAGTACGCTTTAAGAGCGAACAGTTAGCGAAGGAATTTTCAACACTCTCTCTCCACACAGATGACTTGGTGATGATACCGAGTTATCTTGGACAGAGAGTGACGAAGGTGACAGTAAAGAATGTCCCTTCACAAGTGGAAACCCAGTGGATAGTAGGTTCTATATGCCTCGAAATGGAGGAGGCAAATATATTAGAAATTGCTACTGCAGAGGAGAAAAACTGGGAAGGGGGAAAAAAAGTCGAAGTCCTCCTCCATATCACTGAAGAGGAGTGCCAAAAGATCCCCACACACATCCAACTGGCAAAGGACCACAAGTTATATGTAGTGGTGGAAGGAAGGCGGCCACGTTGTTATGCATGCGGCAGCGAGGCACACCTCAAGGACAGTTGCCCAACCGCCGCCAACCAAAAAAAGCAACAAGGGCAACCACCAAAACCCGGAAAAAAAACCCTACTACCAACACCACCATCAACAATCAAAACAAGAGAAACACAAGCAACACTGGCAACTGAGAAGACAACAGCATCTGCAAAAACAACAAGTGAGGAAGCAGGGGAAAAGAAAGAAAATTCCAAGACTGTTTCCCCCTCCCCCACATCACACACACCTCACACAAATAACAAGCCATCAGCACCAACAAAAACAGCAACACAACCACTCACACAAGCACACACAGACGCTCACAATTTGCCCCTACCCCCTTCCGATTCCTCAGAACCTTCGTCGGAAGATGAAAGTAATGAGGAATGGCAAATAGCCCAGAAAGGAAGGAGGAAGAGGAGCAAGAAAAGAAAAGCAAACACAAACAAAGCAGGGAGATACACAACTCCCGAAAACACTCCAGACACCAACACAAGCACACACAACTACAACACAAGCAACAAAACCCCAAAAGCAAGTACACACACAATGCTCACTGCCATCAACACAAAAAACTCAGAGTTGATGGAATACATCAACACAAAAACAAACATAACAAACGAAGACATAAAAACCAGCAACCACCCATACACAACACCGCCAGAACACATCAAAATACTACACATAACACCAACCCTGCACCACACACTAAAATCTATTTTTCCAAAGGCAGTTGGCAAATGCCAAAAATACCTGGCGAAAAAACTATATAGTGATCTCCTCGAAGAAAACTCGAAGGAGGAGACACAAAAACTCTCAAACGGTAAGTGACTCTCTTTATAAAACTTTAACACTCAAATCAAAATGATGCTCAAGATTGGTTGTGTAAATGCGCGTGGCTTGGGGTCCCCTTGGAAACAAGGGTACCTCCTAAATGACATAAAGTCACATAAACTAGAAATCATAGCCATAAGCGAGACCAGACTCCATGATACGCGGGCCCTATCGTCCATGTTTGGCAGACAGTTTAACATTTATTTTTCTCCATGTCTGCCGAGAATGGGCGGTAGTGGCACGGCGGTACTCTTTCGCAAGAGTCTGGATCTCGAAGTAAAGACAGTATTCATAGACCCGGAGGGTAGATTGGTTGTTCTGGATGTCGATGGCAGCGATGGGTGTGCTTTTCGACTCATATCAGTATACGCACCACCTTTAACAGGTAGGCCGGATTTCTTTCGACGTCTAGAAGTATTCCTAGGAACGTCTCGTCCTTTACTTTTAGTGGGGGATTGGAATGCTACCTTGGACACGCATCTAGACTATGTTGGCAGAGATAGGAATAGACGGGGATGCAAATGCCTCAAAGACCTGCTCAGACGCTTTCAACTGTCTGACAGGTACCGACTCGATTACCCGAATGCGCCAATGTGGACATGGACAAACCGCATCGGGTCGTCGAGATCGTATCTAGATAGAATACTGTGTAGGAGAGTAGATAGAGATAGCATAGGGTGTCCACAATTTCACATAGTCAGCTACACGGATCACAAACTTGTGACGTGTACGCTAGACTTAGATAAGACACATAGGCAGGGCTCCGGTTACTGGAAACTAAACGCGTCTTTCCCGTCGAGACCAGTTTTCAGAGACCGGATTAGCACGTTAGTAAAGAGGGCTTTGACAGGAGCCATCATCAATAACAAATGGTGGTTTGCCCTCAAGAGAGCAATAAAAGCAGAAGCGGTTAGGTATAGCAAAGCACTAGCCATAGACAGAAACAGAGTAGAGGGTGAACTAGTTAAGAAGCTAGAAGAGGCAATTAGAAGTGGCATCGCATCCGACGTTTTGGCGGCGAGGTTGGCCCTTGACCAACACTTCAACGCCAAACACGAAGGGTGCGTTGTCAGGGCTAGGATGCGTGCTCTAAGAAACGAAGGTGTTGGAGCCGCACGAGAGGCCCGGGTGGCGGAGGCGCAACAGGGCAACAAAGCCACCATTCGGTCTCTGGTGGACGAACAGGGGCGCGAACTGCTCGAGCCAAGCAAAATGTGTGAGGCCTTTCAGCGGCACTTTGCTCGACTGTTTGGGACGAATGGCGAGCGAGAACGCAGGGTGGACTTCAGTGCCTACCTGCACAGCCTGCCACGACTCTCGGCAAGAGAGGCGGAGTGCTGCGAAGGTGCCATCACGGCGGCGGAAGTGAGGGACGCGATGGCGGGATGCTCGAGGGACAAATCTCCGGGTTTGGATGGTCTGCCCTACGAGCTTTACAACTGTAAGCCAGACTTGTTTGGAGACGTCTTGGTGGCGGTGTACTGCAACTGGCAGCAAAACGGGAGCATTCCCGGTTTTGTGAGTCGAGGAGCCGTAACGCTGCTGAAGAAAGATCCAAACAAGGGGGACGTCATAGATAACTTTAGGCCCATCACTCTGCTCAATGCAGACTTGAAAATTTTGGCCAAGGTGTTAGCCAAGCGGTTGGCGCTTGTCATCGAGAAACTGATCGGCAAGGCGCAAACGTGCGCGGTGCCGGGCAGGAGCATCCATGACAACCTCCATCTGATGCGCTACATCATAGAGAGGGTAGTTAAGGAACCTGGCATGGGTGGGGCCCTGATCAATTTAGATCAATCGAAAGCTTTCGATAGGGTAGACCATCAATACTTGGAGGCTGTCCTCATAGCAGCCGGCTTCGGTCCCATTTTCCGCGGCTGGATGGCTGCCTTGTACAGAGGCATCCGTTCGGTAGTTCGCGTCAATGGGCATCTATCAAGACCCTTCGACATTGCACGTTCGGTCCGTCAGGGATGCCCCCTCTCGTCGCTTCTGTACGTGTTGACTCTCGAGCCACTACTGCGGAAGCTGGCGACGCTGAGGGGCATCCCGCGAGAGTTGGGATGCGGGACGAGCGTGTCGGCATACGCGGACGACGTCACCGTCATAGTGTCTAGCCAAAAGCACATCGAGCTTGTCGGCGAGACACTGAGAGACTACGAAGCGGTAACGGGAGCGAAAATCAACCGGGATAAGTCAGTGGGCTTGCGGCTCGGCACCTGGAGAAGCAACCCCATGCCGTCAAGTAGCGCCTCCGTCGTGGGACGTTGGACTGACGGTCCGGTTGAGATGCTCGGGGTCTGGTTTGGTCCAGACCTCCAAACGGAGAAGAACTGGGACGAGATAACGAGAAGGGTGG